>NC_087212.1:70993346-71023346 GCF_015104395.2 Macrobrachium nipponense | reverse complement strand
AACTCGAGTTCTAGTTCCCCCCCCCCCCTACCCCCCCCCCCACACACACCCGCCTTCCATCCATCACCTTAATACGCCTAGGGAAGGTATATTAATGGCCTGAAAAATCTCATGGCCCCAAGGGGGCCATATGGCCCACGTTGAGAAACACTGCTTTAGATGACTTCTTTAAGATCATTATTAAATTACCGTCAAACATGACAAACTCAAGTACCATTACGCATCAGCTATGGAAGATTTTGGTCCTCAATGTATGTAGCCCATTCCATCTCGCATAAGATTACTGAGGTATGATCCAAGGTTTCAAAGCAATGGACTTCGGCTTAATCACATGCTCATCTTTCTTCCACAGTGCACACTCAAGATGAGTTCGTTACGATGAGTTGCCACAAATCCTTTTTATATCTAACATTAAAATCAGGATTTTACCTTGCTCTCATATATATTCAGAATAAAAAAAAACATTAATTCAGTGTTTTAAGTTCAAAGATTTCAGTCAACTTGCCACTGCTCTTACCATTTTGGAAGGCACTGCTGACTGGGAATAGCATTACTTGAAAACTCTTAAAACTAAAGATCATAAATGCTATAGACCAGTGGTTCTCAACCTTTTCATGACTACGCCCCCTCTAAGAGTCGGTCCTTCCTTCCACGGCCCCCCTTGCATATGTGAGTAAAATTCCCTGCCAGACTTAAAATAAAAGAGAAAAAGAAGGGGTTTCGAGGGATAGGGAGGGAGGTCAATAATTACAAAGCATTGTCAGCCCAACGAGCAAAACTAGGGTAGTGGACTATAGGAAAGTAACGTTATAAGGCGATACTTCTGCATTTTTTTCATAAACTTCTAAATATTAGTTCCTCACTCTTGTTAAGAGAATAACGAAATAATTAAGAGAATTTTTTACTCATTTTTCCCTAGGGCTCGCGCCTCCCCTGGAAATTGCTGACGCCCCCCTAGGGGGGCGCGCCCCCCAGGTTGAGAATCGCTGCTATAGACAAACCTCTTATATTATCTATTTCAGTGATTTACCCAATAATTTATAACAAAATATTGAATATTTTAAGCTAGATTAATTTTTGAAAAAATTTCAGTACTTTGAGAGAGGTGCAGAATGGTTTCTCTTCCATCTTTTCAGTTACACGTGTTTGGTGAATTCCTGAATACAGGTTTATTGCATAATAATAACGTGTATACATACATACATACATACATAACATACATACCTACATACATACACATTACATATATATAATATATATATATATATATATATATATATATATATATAATACACACACACATATATACATATATATATATATATATAATATATATATAATATATAGATATTATATATATATAGTGGAAATTTGAAGCGGTTCTATTAACCAGTTAGACATCCAGTCGATGCAAGGTGAATGGGGGAACAATCCTTTATTCCCATTATTTGTACTTTATTGTCGCGACGTTTCAAGACATAAAAGTCTCATTATCAAGCTAAAAAAAAAAGATAAAACAAAGTTAAAATCATAAACTCGGAATACATAATAAAAGTTTTAAAAGTTTACAAATATAAAAAAACAGTACAAGAGTAGGGAGGAGTCAATACCATAAGGTGCTGAAAGCACAGACCGAGTGACAATTCGGGCCGGGTCAGCTTCGACTTGAACTCACGAGAGATACAGAGGTGTTGAGGAAGACTGGGTGTTTAACTGCGGAAACGAGTTGTTTAATGAAAGTGATTCTAAAATAGCTAATGATGTTCGTTAGGGGATTGGCCTATAATTTTACAAAAAATCTTTGTAATTCAAGTCATGTTTACATTTCTTTGTGTGCTCGCGTATACATGAAAACTTCAGGATTAGTTAATTTGACACCTGTTCTATAACTAACGCCTCGATGAGAATCTAATCTCACTTTGAGTAACCTCCGTGTGGAGCCGACGTACTTCCCTAGATTACATCTAGGGCAATTAAATAGATATACGACTCCTGAGGTCATCAGTGGACTGAGTTTCTCCTTGTGTTTAAACAGAGATCTGATATTCATTGGGTTGCAAGGTATTAGTTTTAATTCAATTGCAGGAAAAAAACTTTCTATTGACAGTTTCAATTCATGGTAGAAAAAAATTTTTGTTATGAATAAATGGGACTCTTGCAAACAATCGTAATTTTGGCACTGTTGGCATTTTAATTTTAGGTGGATGGAGATGTTCAAGAATTTGTACAGGTGTTTATAAAAAAAGTTCGATGGAAAGCAATTGTCAGTGAAATATTGGTGGGGGAGATAGGTTATTTCATTGTGAAAATGATTCCAGTTAGACGTTATGTTAAAAGCCCTATGAAAGAGGGTAGACATGGAGTTTAGTTTAAAATTATAAAAACAGTTGCTATAAAAATTCGATCCCAGGCCGGTAAACGTTTCCTTTCTAAAAACCGTGGTGTTAAAATGATCATCATATCTAAAAAAAACGGTTACATCCAAAAATGGCAGTTTATTTTCCTTTTCATATTCAATTGTGAAATTAATGTTAGGATGTATTTTATTGGCGTAATCAAGAAATTTGTCAGCCTGATCTTTATCTCTGAACAGTAAGAAGGTATCATCCACATACCTATTATAAAATAATGGATGGTAGGCCAAAGGACAGTTGTCCAGTATGCGTTCCTCCAGGGAGCACATAAAAAATGTTTGCAAAGGTGGGACCAAAGGGGATCCCATCGCCATACCATCAACCTGAATGTAGGCTTTGCCATTAAAAACAAAGGCTGTGTCCTGCACAGCGAGCTCGAGCAATTTTCTAAAATCCGTAAGGTTAAAATTATTAAAAGTGGCATCTGGGTCAGTAAAAATACGGCTAACAATAATATCAATGGTTTCTTCTACCGGTACATTAGTAAAAGAGACTCCCACATCCATGCTAACCATAAATAAGTCTGAATCCTGGGTAAGATTTTTTCTTTAAAAATGTTCTGAATTCTTACAACAATAGATATTGGTAGTTAAAGGTGCTAGGAGAGGCACAAGAAAATTGGCAATTTTGTAATAGAAGTGGTATAGGAGGTGAGAATAGGCCTCATTGGTATACCTTCTTTTATAATTGAATTTTAGGTAACCCATACATCACCCCATATGAGGCACCTGTGCTATATAATGAAGTATAAGTATTTTCACTAATGATTTGAGAGTCTTTAAGGTATTTCAAAAAACGGTTGATTCGGTCTTCTATTTTAAAGATAGCAGAATATTGAGGTTCTCCTGTCTTTTTGAATTTAGATTCATCTCCCAAGATATTTTCCATCTTTTTGTATGTATTCGTTTTTTATTTAGTATTACAGTACCTTTTCCCTTGTCAGGTTTTGTTATTGTTTAGGTCTTTTCGTTTCCCAAGTTCTTTAAGAATATTTCAGTCGTTCTTAGAAAAGAATGGAGTCCAACGAGCAGTTAAATTGTTAAAAGTTTTCTGAGCTATACCTTGTAGTTGTGATCGAATTTTAGGTACATCTACATCGAGGCGGAGGTTAAGAAGTCTAGCAAAATAATGATTCCATAGATCCAAAGAATTGGTTATATGAAGGTTTAAAGCAAGGTAGGCAAAATCCAATCCTAAAGAAAGCAGAAATCTTCTCTCTTAGATAATTTTGTACTTTGAAAACAAATTAAAAAAAACTTAAAAACAAATTACAGTTTTATTATTGTTCGAAAAAGAAGGAATAAATACACCCAGCTTTCTTAGTTTTCTCTCGTGAGTACATCGGACCATTAATACATAATCAGCAATACATTTATTAAAACAGATATTTAAAAACAACGCGATCAATGATGGATAAATTATCTGTAATGTTTACAATAAAAAACTGTTAGACCAAATCTGTTAGTTTGACAATATTTCGATTCTTATGGTTAATCTCCATATCCAACAATTTCGTGGTGGCATCATGGTAAAAAGGAGTCTGGTATATAGAGGACTTGTATACTTTGAATTTAAACGAAAGTTCGGGACTACATCATTCAGGCGACAGTATTGTAGAAATTCTAAATCGAGTTCAGCTTTACGAAGTTGTCGAGTGGTTTTATCCAGTTTTCTGCATGTGGTATTTATTCCTTCTTTTTCGAACAATAATAAACTGTGTTTAATTTTGTCAAATTACAAAATTATCTAAGAGAGAAAGAGTTTCTGCTTTCTTTAGGATTGGATTTTTGCCTACCTTGCTTTAAACCTTCATATAACCAATTCTTTGGATCTATGGAATCATTATTTGCTAGACTTCTTAACCTCCGCCTCGATGTAGATGTACCTAAAATTCGATCAACAACTACAAGGTATAGCTCAGAAAACTTTTAACAATTTAACTGCTCGTTGGACTCCATCTTTTCTAAGAACGACTTGAATATTCTTAAAGAACTTGGGAAACGAAAAGACCTAACAATAACAAAACCTGACAAGGGAAAAGGTACTGTAATACTAAATAAAAACGAATACATACAAAAGATGGAAAATATCTTGGGAGATGAATCTAAATTCAAAAAAGACAGGAGAACCTCAATATTCTGCTATCTTTAAAAATGAAGACCGAATCAACCGTTTTTTGAAATACCTTAAAGACTCTCAAATCATTAGTGAAAATACTTATACTTTCATTATATAGCACAGGTGCCTCATATGGGGTGATGTAATGGGTTACCTAAAATTCATAAAGAAGGTATACCAATGAGGCCTATTTCTCACCTCCTATAACCACTTCTAATTACAAAATTGCCAAATTTCTTGTGCCTCTCCTAGCACCTTTAACTACCAATATCTATTGTTGTAAGAATTCAGAACATTTTAAAGAAAAAATCTTACCCCAGGATTCAGACTTATTTATGGTTAGCATGGATGTGGAGTCTCTTTTTACTAATGTACCGGTAGAAGAAAACCATTGATATTATTGTTAGCCGTATTTTTACTGACCCAGATGCCACTTTTAATAATTTTAACCTTACGGATTTTAGAAAATTGCTCGAGCTCGCTGTGCAGGACACAGCCTTTGTTTTTTAATGGCAAAGCCTACATTCAGGTTGATGGTATGGCGATGGGATCCCTTTGGGTCCCACATTGCAAACATTTTTATGTGCTCCCACTGGAGGAACGCATACTGGACAACTGTCCTTTGGCCTACCATCCATTATTTTTATAATAGGTATGTGGATGATACCTTCTTACTGTTCGGAGATAAAGATCAGGCTGACAAATTTCTTGATTATGCCAATAAAATACATCCTAACATTAATTTTCACAATTGAATATGAAAAGGAAAATAAACTGCCATTTTTGGATGTAACCGTTTTTAGATATGATGATCATTTTAACACCACGGTTTTTTAGAAAGGAAACGTTTACCGGCCTGGGATCGAATTTTTTATAGCAACTGTTTTTATAATTTTAAACTAAAAAAAAAACTCCATGTCTACCCTCTTTCATAGGGCTTTTAACATAACGTCTAACTGGAATCATTTTCACAATGAAATAACCTATCTCCACCAATATTTCCATGACAATTGCTTTCCATCGAAACTTTTTTATAAACACCTCCGTACAAATTCTTGAACAATATCTTCCATCCTAAAATTAAAATGCCAACAGTGCCAAAATTACGATTGTTTGCAAGAGTCCCATTTATTCATAACAAAAATTTCTACCATGAATTGAAACTGTCAATAGAAAGTTTTTTTTTTCCTGCAATTGAATTAAAACTAATACCTTGCAACCCAATGAATATCAGATCTCTGTTTAAACACAAGGAGAAACTCAGTCCACTGATGACCTCAGGAGTCGTATATCTATTTAAATTGCCCGGTAGATGTAATCTAGGGAAGTACGTCGGCTCCCACACGGAGGTTACTCAAAGTGAGATTAGATTCTCATCGAGGCGTTAGTTATAAGAACAGGTGTCAAATTAACTAATCCTGAGTTTTCATGTATACGCGAGCACACAAAGAAATGTAAACATGACTTGAATTACAAAGATTTTAAAAATTATAGGCCAATCCCCTAACGAACATCATTTAGCTATTTTAGAATCACTTTTCATTAAACAACTCGTTCCGCAGTTAAACACCCAGTCTTCCTCAACACCTCTGTATCTCTCGTGAGTTCAAGTCGAAGCTGACCCGGCCCGAATTGTCACTCGGTCTGTGCTTTCAGCACCTTATGGTATTGACTCCTCCCTACTCTTGTACTGTTTTTTTTATATTTGTAAACTTTTAAAACTTTTTATTATGTATTCCGAGTTTATGATTTTAACTTTTGTTTATCTTTTTTTTTAGCTTGATAATGAGACTTTTATGTCTTGAAACGTCGCGACAATAAAGTACAAATAATTGGGAATAAAGGATTGTCCTTCACCTTGCATCGACTGATATATATATATATATATATATATATATATATATACATATATATATATACATATATATACATAAACCATAAAGAATAATTTATTGTAAAACAAATGAAACAGCAATTTAATTTCAAATACTACTGTAACAGGAACTTCCCTATACAGCAGACAGACTTTAAAATTTTCGGCCGATGTGCCATATATGATCACTCGCATATCACCTTTCCCTTCACTTCCACTGACCTATCGCTTGCGTAGTATATCTATTCTGTTTACAGCTGTCAGGCAGTGAAATGTCACTCTTTTGGGCGTTATCTATAATTCATTTTCATTGCAACGCAGTTTTAAAAGCAAAATCGTGCATTTTTTTAAAACCGTACTGTACACAGAATATTTTTGCACCACGAAAACATATCGAGATTTTCATATTTATTTTTTCTTATCATTCCAAGTGAAAAGATACCGCAGCGCTGCACATACTTTCACATGAATGATTTTACAGTATTTTACCGAATATTTAGCGAAACCCAACGCACAATCCACATTTTAGCATTTTCACAATTTTGCTGAAATTCTGATAGACCCTCACACAGACTTTAATATCAAATAGCTACCATTATTTCAAAGACGTGATTCAACACTCGGCACTGCTCATTATAGAGACAAAAAAATTGGATAGTACATTAAACATAGCTTCAATGTACTAACGACAATTAAACGCATAATTTAGCCGAAAACCCAAATGCACGAACGAAGGAAACGAGTTAAAAATAATTTCATATTTCAGACTTCTCTGGGAATATATAATACAGAATGATTAGCAGTGTGAGGAATCGAACGACTGACTACTAACCTAAAGAAAAAAAAAATTAAAAAATACATCATAACACCATTGGCTGCATCTTTTTTGTATATTAATTTACATACCGTATCTATCCGACTTTTTACCGTAATTATCATTGGTCAAACTTGCACTGCCTTATACTTTGTTTTTACTGTTATGTTAAAAAACCATATGAGCTTTTGTTACATTTGTCTATAAGTAAATATACTTATAAATATGCTCATTCATATCAAACCTGCAATGCGTATTTGGCTATCTACACATATAGGCATAAAGTTATATATATATATATATATATCTATATATGATATATATATATATATATATATATATATATATATATATATATATATATATATTAAAAACATCCACAATGCCCTACAAACATCTTAATTTCGTCAAACTTTTTCGAGTACGCTTATCACTATACTCTTTTCTTTTCTTTTTTTTCCATATGTCCATCCGCCTGTGGTGTTTGCGCATGGTAACACGGCAATCCGGGCTTTAAATAATATCTTATTTCGAATATTGACGGTGTAATTCGCATACAGTAAATTATTAAAACACTTTTCAGTTGCAAATTTACACCTCGATATCCTTTTATTCCCACCTAAAACTTACTCATAGCGTAACTATTTAAAGCCCGGGTCTTAGTGTACCATACGCGACCACCACAGGCGGATGGACAGATAGAAAAAAACAGAGTTATAGAGAGCCTAAGACCATAAAAGAAAAATATAAAAGATATTCTGACGTTCGTACCAGGATTCGAACCCGCATCCTTGAGTTTTCAGAACGAGGCCGCCATTACCAACCTGACCACGTATATGGTAGGGAATGAGTAAAATCCTCTCTCTCATCTCTCGTCCCTCTCCTCTCTCTCTCTCTCATATATATATATAATATATATATATTATTATATATATATAGATATATATAGGTATATATTATATATATATATATATATATATATAATTTATATACATACATATATATATATATGATATATATATATATATTATATATATAATATATATATACTATATATATATTATTATTTATTACAATATATATATATATATTATATATATATACTATATATATATAAGTCATATCACATTTCTGTGATTCATATACATATATCGAGCTACAAGGTCCTTTAATGTCTAATTCGCTCTACCTCGGAATTAATATATTTTAATATATGCTTAACCGAAAGGGAATTTTTCTCGATAATAGACTTTCTTGGACCCGGGCGCGCGCCATGGAGCCTTTCAAACCCAGGACCTCAGTGAAGCCTCTTGCGGTGGTGTAGTAGGTAAAAACTTCAACTGAGGTTCCTGGGACTTGAAAGCTAATGGGTTCGCGCCCGGGTCCAGGCAAGTTCTATTATCGAGAAAAAATTCCCCTTTCGGTAACCATATATGAAAATATATTATTCCGAGGTAGAGCGAATTAGGTATTAAATGACCTTGTAGCTCGATATATATATATATATATATATATATATATATATATATATATATATATATATATATATATACATTATGTAGTATATATATAAATTCCTCCCCAAAAATCACTGACCTTATAACATATGTTTTAAAAATTGTAAACTGTTTTTTTAAAAAAATGGAGAGTTCTATGAAAAAAATTTTGAGATGGCTATGGGTAATCATTTATCTCCTGTCCTCAATCATATATACAAGAAGTATTTGGATGAAAATTTTTACTAAACATTTTCCCACAAAAGAAATTAAAAAACGGTCTACATATAGATATGTGTATGATATTTTTCGTGATTTGCCAGTTCACGAAACCCTTCAGGATTTAGGGCTTAAGCCAAATAAGCCAGTTCCATCCATCAAGTTTACCGTACAGGAAAGAAAGAAATTGGAAAATGAATTTTCTGTTCCGTCTTCAGCAAATTTACTAAATTGGCTCATTTGTTAGTTTTAATGCAATTAACATCGAAATTTTAAAATACCTGTTTTCGTCTGGTATGTTTTTAAGGACAAATATCTTTACGATATTGGCTTGAAACTCAGGTACCCCAAGAATTTTGTCGATGAAGCACTGGAAATAATCATAAAACACTTTATTTAACTGAAGCAAACACAGTTAATAGGAACAACATTTTAAAGCTATCTTATGATGAGAGGTTTTTCGAGACCCCTACGATTTTGAAGCTTTCCAATATAAAAATTGGTTCGGCCATTTTAATGTTAAGAGTTTAGTAATAGGAAATTCTCCTCCTGATGTGCCTAGTTGCATATACATAATCCCCTGCAAAAACCGTGAAAAAAATATCGAGGACAAACTGAAATTACTTTAACATCGAATCAAACAGCAACAATATTCTGCCAGAACTGGCCAAATATCGAATGCATTATTTGCACAGTTGAGAGATTCAGATCATCCTATTAACTGGAGTGAAGTAAGGTCCTTAGTTCCGTGCAACGACACGGTTAAAAGGAATCTCACTGAAACCTGTTTTATCAATTCCAACACTAGTAGCGTGTTTAACTTCTGCCTCGGTCTGCATAAAATCGATGCTTAATAATAGAAAATATTTTTAATAAATATGAGCAAAGAGATTAAAATCTAGGATTATACACGTTTGGTAAATTGTATGTCATTCCTTCCATAGTTCTTTATGTTAAGAATGGTGTTTCAGTTTGTGACCGATTTATCCCGGATAATCTCTATATCATTCTTCGACAATTAACCATCTGGTGGTTCTTCTTTTTGTTTACCTTTTACCATTCTTCTCAAATGTCTCTAGCTTATGACCCAACAACACGTAAATAAACGCAAAAGCGTTTGGTTCGGATCTGCAGACTTATTTTTCTCAGGTTTTGGCTTATATATCACCATATACCTTTTGTCCTGAGGAGTGGCATCAGAGGATATTCTGAAACATGTGTGAAGGAAATCAAAATATAAGAAAAGGACTAAGAATTGCTTTTTTTTTTCAATACAAGTCCCGTTCTGCTAGAAAATAGCACTCGCTCTTATGTGACGAATTGATTTCCTCATTTCTTTTACCCCGAAGTAATCTAACACTTCATCTCCAAGTAGATTATTTTCGTAGTTCTGGGTTAACATAATTAATGAAAGGTAAAAGAGCATGAACATCGTCTGTTCATGTTATTGCCCCATTTTACTTCATAAACCATACATAAGCAGCTCAATATCAAATTGTCAGGAATATCAGAAACCACAGTTTCGAGAAAGTGACATATATGCGGAAATGAGATGTCCAAAACACTGTGAAAATATATGTTATCTCGAAACTATATGTGAAATTTATTCTATTCCTCGGATTTGTGGTTTTCCATATAAAACCATACATTATTCAGATAGGAAACATGGGTGACACGTAATTACCTTGATGTAAATTCGGACGTGAGTAAATCGCATAACCTCGCAAAAGCTTAATAATCTTCGAGAAATACAGATTCGGTGACTGAACACAAACACTGCCCTTACAACCACTATGGTTATCGACGTCGAAAGTGCATTATTAATGATTATAAGTAATTTATTTCTGAAATAAGAAATCTTTTATAAAACTCCCGTCACGAATAATAACATGAATTACCAATACCTCAGACAACATTAAATGTAAAAATCAAATGTTAACAATAATAAAACAAAATGGATAAGTAAAATAGAATAACTTTTGAATCAGAAAGGTTTTTTTATCAGGCTTGGAAAGAATCAATTATGCGGAAAACAACAACTTCATCATCCGCTTCCATTTCATTCAATCAAAACACCTGTCAAGAACCACGCAAACCAGGACTCGCTTGTTTCTACATGCGCCAAAACCAAGCCATCAGAATAGTGACGCAACACCTGCCCGTTTAACTGGTGCCAGAGGCAGCACTCACGAGGCGGCCAATTTACACTTAATGTCAACTGGCCGACGCCCCCCGAATGTTTGCCAATCCATTTCCGTAATGACTACGTTCTATTAAGAGAAGATATCAGGATTCCGCTTTTAATCCTTATTTTCATCTCTTATTTCATTCTCCTTCGTTTTCTTCCGTTGCGAGCTGGAAGAAGTTAGGAGAAATTCTACTCATAATATCATCATTCTCTTCGTCATTAATTAACGCTATACTCAGAAGACGAGGTCTTTGCGTCAACAAAACCAGCTTTCGTTGATTTTAACTATTTGATGTCATTTTAAGTTCATGAAAACGTCAGCAAGATAAAAATGCATTCGAGCTATATTCAAAATGTTACATGTGTAAAAGTTAAATTTAAACTTACATCCACAATTTAGCTCTACTTTTGTTCTAAATAATAGATATTTCGCTTGATAAAAATTACAAAAACTTCCATGCCAGATCAAAAAGAATATGAACGAATTCTCTGCAAAACAAAATTGAATGTCCTGAAGGGGACGGTAAATCAAAAGTAGAATTATGTCATTCTTCGGAAGTTAACATTTACCCAATAACAGCTGCACCTGAACCATTCTTTAAGCCGTACAATCAAAAGGCAAACCTTCCATTAAGTACCGCACGAGAGGGGAAACACCGCATATATCATACTTCAGACTTACTTGTGAAAGAAATATATACAAATATAGTATACGCATATATTTATATATTTGTTAACCTTTGTTTATGTAAAATAATATATATTATATATATATATATATATATATATATATATATATATATGTATATATATGTATCTTTATCCCATCACCGTGATTTTCCAATAAATTATTCCCTTTCTTTTTAATATCTAATTCGCTCTACCTCGGAATTGATATATTTTCATATATGTATAAACCGAAGGGGAAATTCCCCTTCCGGTTTATATATATGAAAATATATCAATTCCGAAGTAGAGGGAATTAGATATTAAAGGACATTTGTAGCTCGAATTTATATATATATATATATATATATATATATATATATATACTATATATATATATATATATATATATATATATATATATATATATATATATATATAGTTCATAGCTGCAATGCCAGGGTTAATGGAAATTATTTTACAAAATCCAAAATTTTGGAATTATCAAAATTATTTCCTTGCACGCAACCTACGCAACTGCTGACTAATGGCACGCAGACTATGAAACAGAAAACATCATTAACCAAGAAAAGGACTGAATATAACACGTACTCTGTTCTTAAATCATATAATTTCTAAAAGGGAAATCATTAAATATAAAATTGGAAGAGCATTAACTAGCTCCGTGGTACTGATGACACTACTTCTATTAATCATAAGAATAAGGGTCATGAACTTAAATTAACAAAGCACAGTAATACTATACAGTGGAGAATTGCAAGCGAGCTTAAGGGTTACTGGCATACATGGATATAATACCCCATTATAGGCACTGGCAGAGTTGAGTGAATGGCATTGTTGATCTATAGGGGTAGGCACACAACAGGGCAGTCTACACGAATCTGTAAAGTATTTCTGAATGAAATACTGGTGATTGTACAAGCAAAAGTTACACGTCAAACTGTAAGACTTCCCAGGAAGATCAATTCTTCTATATGACATTAAACTGCTATAAGCTTGAATGTTATTTTAGAGTAGCAAAATTCTATCGATGTTATAGTTATATCACGCAAATTACTAACTAGTCACATAGGGATACGGGTCTCTAGGAATAGGAATGGAGTGAGAAAACACAACTGAAAATCAGAATGAGTGCTAGGAGCAGGGATGAAGAGCTGACAGAACAAATGTTCAGTTTCCATTACCTTAGATGGTAGAATGAGAGGCTTAGTCTGTACCAGGGGCGTTAGTCAATCAGACCCGCCGGCAAAGTCTCAAAACAGTTCTTGATGTTTTCAAGGAGAGCGGTAGGGCGAGGCATCATGTGACAGACCGCTTCCGGATATGTACTGTGATAGACCTGGAGTCGAAGAGCAGAGTCAACTGCCGCGAGTACTCTATCACATCAGAGTGATCTCGCCAGGTTAGGGCAGTATGTCGCACCTTACTAGTCCCGAGCAAGTGCAATTTGATGGGCCAAACCAGGAAATATTTATACCCAAATATTTGAACGGGTGGCATCCTGTCCTTCATCTTCGCCGCTAATCGCCTACCGTAATCTAAAAAAGACATTTAATTGACAGCAGGGAAGTGCGTAACAGAGAGAACAATACAAGTTTAGGTGGTTCAAGACAAGTCAAGGGTATACAGGCGCGAGAAGGCGGAGTCAGGAACTCGAGGGTCTGACAACAATGCTAAGGACCTGGTCAGATGAAAAAGGAGGCGAGGCCAGGTAGAAAAATAAGTCAAAGAACCCCTCCCATGAGACGTGTGAAATTTAGAGACTTGACAGGAAGTTCTTACTTTAATAGCTGTTCGTCAAATTAAAATGGGACCATATTACGATAGAAAAAGGGGCATGAGTCCCCTAGGTGTGAATGACTATCTGGAGGTCTTGACATCGGTCAGCAGCCCACCCTGGTAGGATGACAGCTTATTTATCATCCAGAAACTAATCCCAGGGAGAAGCCATTAAAAGGGTTTTCATCTACGTTCATTACAGCAATACAAAAGGGAGAAAACTGCCAAGTCAAAATACTCTCATAGGATCCTTATCCGAACCCAATGCGAAAGGGCAATTCTCTAATACAGGTTACTCTATAGATCGCTTCCTTCTCACATTTTGAATTTAACTTTACCGGCCAAAATCTGTTTTCTCAAAATTTACGTTTGGCTGAAGAAAAGAACAAAAGAAAGAGGATCCAAAATGGACACTCATGATAACTATATATATATATATTATATATATATATATATATATATATATATATATATATATATATATATAATGAAATCATCGCATATTTTCCCCCTCTAAAAAGCAATTAACGATATGAGGATTATAAATGCTTTATACTTGGTTTCAAAACCATCAACGATTTTTTCTCGGAACAATACAATACAAGGATACTGATAACCCATGACACCATTTTTACGCATCATTACGATTGTTATTTTCATTTCTATTACTGTCCTTGCTAAGGTTATTGATACATGCATACATATATATATATATATATATATATATATAAATATAAAAATATATATTATATATATATATATATATATATATTATATAATATATATATATATATATATATATATGCAGAGTATTTGACCAGGAGGAAAGAGGAACCTTAGAATGCAAGGTCTTTTGCCTTTACTCAAAGGCATTTTCAAGCAAACTACATACAAAGGAACAAAAGATTACAAAGGCAGCCAAGATTGAAGGGCTTTACAACCATTTTAGCGCATTCAAAGATTATGACAATCAGCTTAACTCTCTTATATGAGGAACAGTTGTTTAGTTTAACTCGGGTATCCAGGCGAGGCAAAGAATTAACCAGGATTATTTTTCAGGACATCATAGTCATAAAAAAAATATCTGTTTTTTATTTATATTCCCTTTGAGCACATTGGTTGGCTGTCCTGAAACCCTGGAAGAAGAATAGGTAGGGATATATGTTATCCAACCCATAATTTGGATACTTGCTAAAACAAAGTGACAAGAAAGCACGCCCTTTGTTCTTCTCATCTAATCAGCTGTGAGTCAATCAAGAAAAAATGCTAAAAATACTAAATGTAAATCAAAACTTTTTACACTAAAAGACTACAAAAAATAAAACACGGTTATATCAAGATATCCCCACCAAATACCAATATTGTTTATAAAATCTCGTGTATGCGCTGTGTTTCATTTCATTTGGGGCAGACAGGTAACTTAGTAAGTAATTAAATGTAAGAATAAATCAACATATCAGTTACCTAAAGTTAAAAATCCCCTAGACGGATGTTCCTCACCTGCAAGAGCTAATCCAAGGGTAACGACCTATGTATGCATTAAAATGATTATATACTCCTTTAGTCTTAGAGGATGTTTGTAATACCGAACTTTTCTTTGTAATATAGTGTGCCATTTTACGCAGCCTGCTAGAAATGTTATTAGAGTAATGCTTCGCTTTGTCAGTAGCTATATCCTGTTCATATGCAGTTTTCCAGTGATAAGTCTCTCTCTCTCTCTCTCTCTCTCTCTCTCTCTCTCTCTCTCTCTCTCTCTATATATATATATATATATATATATATATATATATTATATATATATATATATATATATATATACACATACATATATATACATATTTGTGTGTATATATTATATATATGCTCACATTTATATTATTTATACTTTATACATAAATGCACGTATTATGTTTGAGCACGTATGTGTGTGTATATTCGTATATACTATTTTCTTTAAACACCCACTGTGAGTGAATGATGATATTTAGACTATAAGGCCAAGCAGTGGTGCACATTCAGTCTTTCACCACTTAAGGGAGAAAGGGAAAGGGAATCGGATTACGGTAAAAGGCAAAACGTGGGTACAGGTATGG
Organism: Macrobrachium nipponense; assembly: GCF_015104395.2. Classification (NCBI taxonomy): domain Eukaryota; kingdom Metazoa; phylum Arthropoda; class Malacostraca; order Decapoda; family Palaemonidae; genus Macrobrachium; species Macrobrachium nipponense. Next base: position 71,007,665 of record NC_087212.1, on the reverse strand, counting down.
GCCAAAGGGAAACTACAAACACCTTACACTGCAGTACAAAATATGAGGTGCACTGACGGACCACCTTTACTGAGGACAAGTCCTTCAATTTAAGAGGCTTCGGCCAAAAGAAGTCACTACTCTGATGAAAGTTCGTCCCCTTTGCAGCAGCCAGCAAATAAATTCAGTATTTCACGATATCATTCTCATGCAGTAAAACCATGACAGTTAACAGATCATATACAGTGAATGGAAATGGATAATTAAATCGTCGTTATTTGTTTATTCATATATATACATTGTGGAATAAGTAACAATGTTCGTTTCCATGGAAACTGTGAAACTAAAACAATACTGAAAGGCAACGAATTAAAACGTCAACGATAATGTCTGGACATGATAGTTAGGGGCTGAAATGTTTGCTATCTTTACCATAAAAAAACTACGAAAACTAAATTAGAAAAGCTCGCTGATGATGACAAAAAGATGATTTGTCACTATTTTCCACCCATCTTACCATTTTGGCTTCAAGGCCAAGAAAAGAAGAACGCTGAATAATAATAAAAAAAATAATAAATAAAGACTGAAGAATTCCTGCTACAGTAACAGCTCATCCACAGACACGCACAAAAGCCTGCCAGCAAAATGTTTCTAGCAAGTATCTGAGAGATCTTCCAATTATCCGACGCTCGGGTGGGTGAGCACAACCAAGCCCGGGGAGTAAATTAATGGATTTCGGCCTCCTGAAATGTGTTCAGTACTTCCTCTTCAAAACATCTCAATTTTTGCCCAAAGGAAAATGTGTTTACCACCACATGCTCTTGCCTCGCCCCGGACGAAGGCGGATTCCCGAACAGGAGCCGGATGTGCTGCTACTACATCAAAAGGACCAGAGAGAGAGAGAGTAATAAATTTGCAATTATACGCAATTATACTTGGCATAAAACTGACAATCAAATGATCCATTCCAATTAAAAGAATCAGGAGTATGAACAAGAAATTATTTTCTTTCATCCATTATAGTTCATCCAATAAGAACAATGATAACATTGAAAAAATAATGCCGCCATCATATAAAGACTTGCTTCGATTGGTGATCATTTTTACCTTAATTTTTCAGGTTATATCATGACAAATGGCTCCACATAAATCATTTCTTTACATCCTATAATGAACTCTTTTTTTTTTCTTTCTTTTTTTTTTTCAAAAATATTCCAAACCCTAAAAACTCCAATTAATAAAAGTGTATTAATGAAATTGGTCCCGGTACCTTTATAATTAACCGGCACGGACGAGCATTAGAAAGGAAACAAATTAGAATCGCTACTAATGATGTATAATGAACCCACGCTATCAGACTGACCTGGTTCACTGAAAACATTGTCCTTTTCTAAATTATTTAAAAAAAATCCATCGACAAAGCTGCCGACACACAAAATACACAGATGATAAAAATAACACAAAACTATGCGAAGCCTAATTTTTTTCCTTCCTTTTCCCCTAATTATGTTGTATCATAAAAGTACCTAGGCCATACCAGCTTCCCTTTAACACTCAGAGTATTAAATCAAAAGTAACTACATCAAATCTCAACAAATTAAACAGTACCTTTAAAATTTCCGTACATATTCATCCACGCATATATTATGCCAAAAGACAATTACTTCCACATATAATGTGCCTGTAATGTTTCGATACAATATTCAAATTACTTGCTGACTCTATAAAATATATGAGCAATGATAAATCGAGTATTCAGTCTGGGATCCAAAGACTGAAGAACAATGTTCCTTTATAATTTACACTATATTTTATCAATATCTGGAAAACACATGGTAGATTTCAATAAATGTATGTTATGAAAAACGAGGTAGGAGACTTACTAACACTAACAATGAACCAATCAATTGAGAGTAATCTCAGCAGTGAAAGAGTTTACAAATGCAATGTGTAGGCTTAAAAAATCGACGGAGAACCTGACTATAAAACGGCGCGGCTACAAGAATTATCCTTGGACACACACACACATTTATATATGTATGTATATGAATAACTTGATCACAAAGTATATAAAACGTGATGCTATGTATAAATAAAGGTTTTTGCCACGAAGGAAAAAAAATGAAAAGCGAGATAGCCAGGCTTGGCTATCTCGCTTTTCATTTGTTTTTCGTTCGTGGCAAAAACTTTTATTTCTGTATATATATATCATAAAAAAAATATAATAAATTATATATATATATATATATATATATATATATATATATATATATATATATTAATTTATATATATTTATATATATATATTAATGTATATCCGTGTTGGTCATGGTTGAGAGAGAGAGAGAGAGAGTGGGGGATGGAAACAGAAGTATAATGAAATAACGCAAGAGTGGAAAAGATTAGTGTATACTCGTCTCTGAGAATGCTTGTGGAGTTGCTGCTGAGGACAGAAAGCAATTAAAAGGTCGGAGAATGGAAACAACGGGATTTGATGGGGACTGCAAGTGAGACGCAGAGGTACGGGAATGCCTGTGCAATCGGTTTGCAAGTTATGCATGGATGAGGTCAACGTTGCAGAGGAATGAAATGGAAGAATAACTGTCCCTTCGTATAAAAACAAAATTAACTGAAGAGATTGAGAATTAAGGTCACATGCCGTTGCCTTAACTCTGTACCAGGGAATGTGTACAATAGAATTTTTATTAAGGAAATAACTCAAACAACAGAACTGATACGGGAAAAAAAGGAGTTAGTAGGCAGCTGAGATGACTAGTGTCACTCCCGATGTGCCTTTAGTCCAAGTTCAGCTCGATAGCGAGGAGGAGGGGGAGAAGGAGTGGGAAGGGGGTGACTTATAAAAATAATAAAAAACATCAGATATCTGTGTCTAATCCATAGTAATTGAGGTCGCTGAGGTTAATAGTGAAACTATCGCTGCCCTTCAAGTCCTAGTTCAGCCCCGTTACAAGGGGTTGACAAGTAAAAATAACCAAAAACGACAGATATTTGTGTCTAATCCATAATTTTTGAGGTCGCTGAGGTGAAAGAGACACTCTTGATGACCTTTAAGTCCAAGTTCATCCCTGATAGGGATGGGGGGTGGGAAGTGGTGAAATATAAAATGTCAAAAAAAAATGCTGGGCCAACGCAACAGAAGTAATTATCTTAACAGGAGAGAGAGAGAGAGAAAGAGAGAGTTTATCGGTTGTCACTTAGTTTTCTCAAGCTGCACCAGGTTGGTCAGCTAGTGTGTGTTGTGCGTATGTATGTATGTGGATATATATATATATATATATATATATATATATATAATATATATATATATATATATATATATATATATATATATATATATAGAGAAAGAGAAAGCAAAACATTTGGTGTTAAATTTAAATGCCTCTGATGACATTTTACCCACCAAGAGCAGATCAGCAGTTTAAAATAATCTTTCACGTGACGGGGCCGCCTTCCAAAAATTTAAAACTTTTAACTAACCGATGCCACACAGCTGTATGTTCCCTAAAGGGACCAGCGGGATATGTCAACAGTTCCAAACACGCAAGTCTTAAAAAATCGTAATTTGTGGTGATCCTAGGCTCCTTCTTTCCTCTTAGGGAAATGACATTACTGGCAAACAGTGGTTAAGTTTTGTTATTGGATCTCGTGTTTATTTCAGGGTACCAAACCCAAGCATCTTTCCAAACTGAAGTCACTGCAATCGGAATGTCATTAGATTCCTGTTTGTCTTCCCCGAAAGAAACTAAAATTCGAAGTGATTGCCTTTCCTTCCAATCAAAGTACACAAGGAAAAAAAGATGACTGATTGACTGACAGACGATTAACAATGATCTTGAGATACGTTGCTTCGTACCTGCAATGATTTACAGATGAGTGGCCTTCGTTCGGAAAGTGATATGGTAGACAAAAGCTACCGCAGTACACCACTGTGAAATGATTTTCAATTTACTACCTGCAATACTGTGGGGAAAAAACAATCTGATACCTAGGATGATGTGGCGGAACAAAGGCCCCTTTTTCTACAATGGTGTTTTATGTATTAAATCTATATTGCTCTCACAACGTGAGAACAGAAGAAGACTTTCATTCCTAACATGAGTTCACTGAAGAAAGTACGAAATATTCACAAGAAGTAATTATTTTTACAATGAGGTATTGGACTTCATTAATACCTACAGAGAGATAATAATAAAAGGAAAATTTGTACGTAAAATGACACGAGAGAATAATACATAAGAAAACATTACGAAGAATTTGGCATCTTCAGAAAAGAGCAGCATCACCTCGAACATCAATCACTGGATGTCATACTGTTTCCGTTTCGAAGATGAGAAATGTGTGCTGAAGCGGTGTGGCGTAAAGAACATATGACCGTGGTACTCCTAACGCAGACATCTATGGTCGTGGTGAATAGTAAATGGTGGACCCATCCAATGGTGCATAAATTCGGACACTACCAGCATCTTTTACCACTCGTCTATGATAACCACTCGTCAATGGCGAAGAACACGTCTGTGGATAACATCGCTATTTTTCATTTCTTCGTCTTGGCAATCCACAGAAATATGATTGCGATAACTTTGCTTGAGATGGATATGTTCGGTTTCCTAATTCTCAATGGGCTAGAAAAATACAAGGTACTATACTGCAGTAAAATACTTCTCAGCATCAAATTTGTAGGCCGACTGATTTTTGTAAGAGGCGTTACCACACAAAATTATAAACAAACCGATCACCCCCGCCCCCCCGGCCCCCCATAAAAATAAAAAGACTGAAACTCAAGCGGTTGTTGCGGAAATGGCCAAAAGCAATGAATATTTACCATATTTACTACATAGCAAAAGACATAATGCCATCGCGAAATCAACTCCACAAAACCTTCACGTACCTGACGCTCAGGCGGGATTTGAATAAGAATAAACAGTAGGAAATAGAGGTCTGGTGGGGACATTTCTAAAATAAAACTGTCATCGTTTTCAAACCCATGTCTGCCTCTGCGTATCCCTTTTAACTTACCTCAAAGCAGTGTAGCCAGATTCAAAGAGACTGACATTAAATTTTGTCCTTTATCAACCAGCGAGCACTTTCATTAGCAATCTATTGTAGTGTTCGTACTGACACTGTCAACGGAAGCTTTGCAACACTCTGCAGGAATAACGTGTAGTGCCTACTATAAAAAGCAGACTTACAGAAAATATGTCGCCTACCTTTGATCTCGGATAAATTGTCTTTTCAACTGCTTATCGAAACTAAGGAAACGACCCGTAGAATCACAAATGACTCATATCCTACAACAACAACAACAACAACAACAATAATAATAATAATAATAATAATAATAATAATAATAATAATAATAATAATAATAATAATAATAATACGAGAGAAATTCTCACTTTCACTGGATATCCACAGGTTATTTGAATTGGCTCTGGATAATGACATGGCCAAATGAAAATGTAAGTCTTCATCGAGTTTAATTTGATTCTCTTCACCTCATTGCGCTTAGGATTATAATAACGCTTCAATGAATACACAATAAAGTAGATCTTACCGCAGTTATTGCAGGTAGATTTAAAAAGATGAAGAAGAAGAAAAATACTTGGTGCTTCTTTTTCTTGGGATATAAAAACAAGAAGGCTATCGAGTCTCATTGTACCTCATTACTATTCGTTGCAGGTTAACTAATAATTACAAGGGAGATGTCCCTAACGTCCACCATCTGTTCATGTTCCTTCAACAATAATAAGAATCTATGGATAACTCAAAAGTTCCTCCGGTTTGAAATAAATAACATTACTGACGGCTTTTAGGCCGAAACACAGCCATGGCGCCCTTCAAGCCCACTCAAGACCGTACTTGAAAATCAACAATCGATAACAAGTTAAAAAGAAAAAGGTATTATGAATTTTGATTATTTTCAAGATTATCGCGGGAATGTTAGAGGAAATAACATCAGTGTTGAATACAAAATCCCAAATTTTAATCGAAATTCTATGTTTTTAAAATTGAGATAAGACTGCGATTTTCCTAATTTTTCTGTAAAAATTAGGAACCGATACTAGTGTTGGCATTAGTGATGCTCACGGGCTACAAAATTTTGATTCAAGAAATCGGTGCGTTCAACTCCACTCCTGTAAATCCAAGGAAAAGCTTAGTAAAGGAAGCGTTTTCTTTATATTGAACCTAGTTAAGTAAAACCTAATTACTAAAGGCTTTCACAACTAAAACTTCTGGTGAGTGAACTGACACGAACTACGTTAAGCTACAAGGAATCAAAGGCAACGCTTATGATGCTAATGATGGAAGCCTGGTATCCCATCGAAACCTAAACATGAATTCACTACGTAAATATTTCATAGTCACTTATTCCCAAAAGGAACAACTTTTCCCCTAAGAGAGCATGGCTTCAGATGCGCATTCCATCCATTTCTGTTTACAAGAAATGTACAATGAACGATAATGTGACTCCTACAAGAGTGGCCACGTACATGTCTTATCTTCAGCAAAGCTTTTCTTGCAAACTTGACTGTGTTCCACTCTATAAGACCTTGATGCTACGCCGTCGGTAGATGTTGGATGTAAGCCTACGGCGTTTGACGTTCCTTGTCGTCCATACAATAAAGTACTTATCACAACCAACCCTCTATATTTCTCAAGTTCCATAACCATTAAACAAAATACAGAAAACAGTTTTACTGTAACAGACTAATTCATTTGATTGAAAACTGCAGTTTTCAACAACTTTATTTTTCTAGTTTTATCATACACAATTTAGAAAAAATTGTGTATGATAAGAAAAATGAACCATTTCCCTTCAAGAAAACTAACTTTTCGAAAACACTTTCACCGCCATTTATTGTAAAAATTTCCAACAAGAGGAATAGAGTAGCTTCATGTTAATGTCCAGTTGAGCCATACAAAGAAATGTATTCATAAATTTTAATGCCCACTGTTAACATCGAAATAATTCGGTAATTATGAGTACTAAAATACATGTTTTTGGTGAAAGTGACCAGTCGCTTCTATGCAAGTACTCATACACACTTCAATTACAGCATTCATTAAACGCCAGGTGCAATAAAGGCAACTCATGTGTGACATGCAATTTTTTATGAATAACAGAACGCATTTAACTACGTTGGATCCACAATAATTACTGATTACCTCAATTATATGGGAAACATTTATCCCCGCTAACGTTATAGCTGGGAATGGTTTTAATTACGAATTCAAATTAGATAACTATTCTGACTAGATCATTCCGCTATGTGCATTTCACCTATATTATACGAAACATCTTTTCACAGACTGACTATTTCGACAGGCTATATCGGATAGGAAAATAAGATGTAGGCCAAAGGCCAAGCGCTAAGTCCTATGAGGTCATTCAGCGATGAAACGAAAATTGAGAGTAAAAGAGGTTTGAAAGGTGTAACAGGAGGAAACCCTCGCAGTTGCACTATGAAATAATAGTTAAGAAAAGGTGGATAGCAAGATAGAAAAAGGTTATGAATGGAGTTACAGTAAAAGGAATGCAAGGGGTTGCAGGTAGGGGGCGAAGGGACGTTGCAAAGAACCTTCAGTAATGCCTACAGTACACCCTGTGAGATGCATTGAAGGTGCTACCCCCTACGGGGACAGGCTATATCAGCCATGCGTGTTTCATCTTTATAATATGATGAAATCTTTCTATATGTCTAATGTCCTGACCATAATGAATTCACAGCACCCGTGCATCTGGTATCCAGCCCCGTCGCTTACGACGCTCCTGATTGGTTATAGTGATCAGCCATTCACAGGCCTGGATATTGGCCAGTGTCTCTTCTTTACACTTTCTTTACACCTCAGTTTTACCCGAAGAAAAGTAGAGTTTCCCAATATCATCACTAAACATCGTCAATCCAGTGATTTAAGGATTATAATGATATATGAATTATGTACTTCACTAAACATAATGTTAAAATATGTATAATGAAAGAAACATCAAATTTTCAATACAAAATATATTCTTTCATTCCCTACTTGGCATCGCAGTGCATTCATCATCTATCGTCTTGTGTTTCACAATATCGTAGCTTCAATGTCATGGATGACAAGGCTTTGTCTCTCTCTCTCTCTCTCTCTCTCTCTCATCATCGTTTAGTCCCGCCCTGGTCACGTGATCAGTCGATGACGTCATCGTCATCGTCATCATCATTGTGATCATGTTCCTTCGATAGAAGTGTTAAGGGGGAAAAAAATAATAAGACTTCATTTCATTATCGTTACTATCATTATCATTATCACACTCTCATATCCTCTAGCGGATATAAGAGAAAAGGAGAAAAATTTTAGTGAAAGGAAAATCAATGGGATGAATGAATTTCTTCCATAAGGTATCAATATCTCTCTAAGTAACCTCAATAGCAAAACCCTAACACATTGTATGCCGATATGCTCCTTATAAAACTCAGACTAACGATATAGGATGAAAATAAAAAGAATAAGGGAGAAAAGGGAGAAAAAAATGGTTTTTAATTCGTAGTTTTATTCCCCATAAGGAATGTAGTATAGTATAGCAATAAAGAGGAGGCGGAGCAGTAGGGCCATTGTCCTTTAATAAGAAGAAGAAGAAGAAGAAGAAATAAATCCAGCTTTTTTCGTTCACATAAGGATTGAATGTGGAGTACATAATTCATATATCATTAAAATCCTTAAATGATTGGCTTGACGATGTGTAGTGATGTAACTGGAAACACTTATCTTTTTTTTTTTTTTTTTTTTTTTTTTTTTTTTTTTTTAAAACTGAGGAGTAATGAAAGCTATAACTCTTGAAAGACATGTTCGTCAGGAGAGGTCGGAGCGGAGATGTTCACCTGCTGATGGCTTGGAAGACATTGGCCAGTTTCCAGGCCTGTGACTGGCTGATCATTGGCCAATCAGGAGCGTCGTAAGGGACGGGGCTGGATATCTAATTCGCTCTACCTCGGAATTAATATATTTTCATATATATAAACCGAAGGAGAATTTCTTAGTTGATAATAATTTCAAGGTAGAGCGAATTAGATATTAAAGGACATCTGTAGCTCGAATAATTTATATGAATCACGGTGATGTGATAATTATTCATAATATGGCTACGTGCGGCAAACGTTCGAATTTGTTAACACACACACACACACACACATATATATATATATATATATATATATATATATATATATATATATATATATATATAATTTATATATATATAATAAAATATAAAATATTATATATATCTATATATATATATATATAATGTGTTCGTCGTGTGGGTGAAACCATATTTTCCTTTTTTTACTACAGAGCACATAGCTCCAAAGGTGCTACTCTAATAAGGTTGTTAACCCCTTGACCTTCCATACTCCGCTTGCAATCGATCGGCGTTAACAAAAAAAAACTACCAGCAACCCAGGGAGCTGCTTACATCAACTGGGGTGGTGCGTGGAATTTAATTGAACGTGTTCTGATCGTTAACCTTTTCTGGAATCAAACAGGGCCCAACACACACACACACACAAATATATATATATATATAATATATTATATATCATATATATATATATATATATATATATATATATATAATGTCCATATTTTACCAGTGATCAGGAGGCACTGAAGGAAGTGCTTCGAAATATATAGTTGCAACGTTCAACAAAAAGAGATTTTACGAGAGAGAGAGAGAGAGAGAGAGAGAGAGAGAGAGAGAGAGAGAATATCTTATGAGCTTGAGAATGGCTTTACAGTAATCGGGTCATGATTAACTCTTCAAGGCCCTTCCATGAACACTTAGGCTCTCTCTCTCTCTCTCTCTCTTCTCTCTCTCTCTCTCTACTAACCCCCCCCCCCCCACAAACCCCCCGTGCGACCAACCATAGTTCGCTAATATCTAGGTACCCGAATCATTACTTGAGAGGGAGAGAGAAAGGGCCAAAAATTTCTATATTCTAAAGATAAACTAATCTAGGTAAAATATCAAGCGATACGACTAGCGAATTGAGCTATACTAAACGCAACTCGTCTAATTAACAGAGGCTGACGACAATAAGTGTACCAAATAATTATTTCTAATAACACTTGTACGTAAATGTATTATATAATATAAGCAGGATATGTCACTAACATACAAAATATACAGAAAACGAGTATGTTATACATATACACACATGAAAACATATGCACGCAGATGTATCTTAGAAGAAAATGAGGCAAAAAGAAAGCAAGGGTACATGACAATTTAAAGACCATCAGAGCCCCGTCAACACAATAAACGCTTAATAAAATTGCAGACGATCCATGTTCGACCGCCCGCTATTGGGGAGATTTAATTGTCACTGATAATTAATACTGAGTAATCCTCTTTCTCGGTGTCTAGTAATACCTTTGTAATGATGACGCCGATACAGAAGGCGAGTGAGAGGGGTGACAGTCTAGTATGAGATACACAGCAGCATTCAAAGGCACCTTCGCTTCATGGATAAAATAGCTTTCCTCGCATTAAATCATATGCATACAAACCTATATACACACAAGTATATGTATATGTATATGCATATGTATGTAGTGGTATATATGATATATATATATATATATATATATATATATATATATATATATATAGAGAGAGAGAGAGAGAGAGCGAGGAGAGAGAGAGAGAGAGAGAGAGAGAGAGAGAGAGAGAGAGAGGCTCCAACCTAGAACTAAACCAGCGTTAAACCAGAGTTTAATTCCATGGGAGACAAATGGCTTGCATCTCTTTCCTAAAAAATCATTGTGTACCTCTGCTTCTCTCGATATTGACTAAATACTTGGTGGCTGGGTCAATGTAGGTTGGATCGCACACCATTGCACAGTATGCTAAGAGGCTAGGAAACCTATTCCACACGAACTGCTGAAAACCATAACCTCTTTAAGTAAATTATGTATGGTAATTATATATGCATTATATAAAATATATACATATATGTATATATGCATATATATATATATACATATATATATATATATATATATATATATATATATATATATATATACATACATATATATGTATATATGCATATATATATATATATATATATATATATATATATATATATATATATATATATATATATATATATATATATATTTTTTATATATATATATATATATATATCAGTATTTTGAAATGATGTGGTAAACGTGTGCAGGACGAAGTTTGTTCTCTGGTTACCTGTTTGATTGATTTTAGAGGCATCAGATAATTCGGAAATTATATTTTCGTTCCACTGAGGAACAGGAGATTTAAGCCGAACAGTTAGTGATAACCGTCTTTTCATTACAAATATACAATCTGCGAAATACACATTGTTAAAGAATGACATAACAATAAAAAAAAATATTATCATTCTACAACGTTACTTTTTTTTATCAAACTATCTGTGAAAATTAATGCTAAAAATTAAGGACAATTTTGATGCTAATGATTTGTTAAAGTAAAATTGATGTTTATGAGACTTGAATGCATTTACGTAACTAGTTTTAATTATAACTCCCCATGTTTTCAAAATTTACGTGGTTGTTTACCAACTTGCCATCTATAAAAAGCAGCAAATGTTCAGTAATATCTTGATGAAAACTTCACTTAAAAATAATTATAAAATTTGTAATGATAGAAAAATAGCTTTGAAAATTAATCTAAAAGGACAAAATGCGTTTGGAGAGCCTTATGACCTACATTTGTTAAGAGTTTATATATCAATATTACAAGATTTTTATATTATGCAGTCAAACGGGATATAAACAAATGCCATGACTCTACGATGTAAAGGTTTTCAGATCATAACGAAGAGCCTCTCTCTCTCTCTCTCTCTCTCTCTCTCTCTCTCTCTCTCTCTCTCTCTCTCGTTGAATCTAAAGAGAAGTGAAAATGAAAAGACAATATCAAATCTGTTGTTTAAGGTTTTCTAATCTTATGACACCACGGGCTAGATATAAAATGCTTTCCCCAGCCACCATATTAGCTAGATAAGGTATAAATGACTCTATAAAATGACAGTATTTGCTTTTGATCCTTAGCAACACATTATTGATTTTGTCATTTGACTCATAAAGGGACACGTCTAAGGAAATGCCGTTATCTTCTTAGTCTTTCCATTCCATATCATCATCCCTGGAGGAATGAGTGGAGTATAAGGATAAAAAAGGTTACTTCTAGGTTTAAGCGTTACAAAAAACTTGCACACTGTACTTACAAACACTGTAACTAAAACTGACTCCGCTGTCGAAAAGGAATAACAAGTCATCAGGAACAGAATGCAACTCACCTGCAAAAGGAAAAATCAGTGTCAGTCTGTAAAAGGAAGACGAATGCAATCTTTTCCTCACAAAGTAAATCTTTATACATTTCACCGACATCTCACAAAACTGTCTGTCAAAAGGAGTCAGTGAATATTTAACGGTGTAAAAATCAAAATTTGTGAACACTAAAACTTATCATACTTGAACCATGAAATCTTACTTTTTACTATGAAAATTAAGATTTTTCAAGTAAATAAATACCAGAACAGAATCTTACTCCCCTCAAATGACAACTAATTAATTAAAGAATAGCATAGGACAGGTCCTTTAAAAAAATGTTAACACTAAACTTCAAAAGCTTCAAGATATTGAGAAATGAGAGGAAAGAATTATCTAAACGGCTCATTATCCAATTCACGATTTCCTTTACATATCTGTAGGAAATTGGGCAAAATGTGCAGTGGGTATTAGAAACGGCTTTTATTATATTATACAATACAATGACTATGACTGCCCAATAAGTAGTTGCGTAATTGGTTCATTTTGTTCTTGCGTAAAGTGAGATAATTAGATTACCAAGTATGTATAAGTTGACCTGCGAATGTCAAAGGCTTAACATGGTTTACATCTCTTATTCATAATGTATTGGACGTAAGTTATAAAAAGTTCACTGATAATGAAAACGATATTAACTAAGATATTTCCACTTTCAGAATCAACAATAAACATATTAAAAATATATTAATTATCCAGTACCTTGCAAACTACACATAAGAATTATATGACACATCACAGTATTTTTGATAAGTAGTATAAGTTTCTTACGATTTGGCTGTTACTGAACTCTGTATATTCCTTGAAATTATTTTTAAAAGCAATTATTCTCTTTGTCCTCTTCATTGTTACAAGAATTCCATTCCACTGAATAGACCCTGATAAACACAGACTTATCAGGCATTTCTATTCTAGTTATATGTAGGTTGTTCGTCTCCCTGGCTAATCTGGCATGGAAATTTCTGGCAAATGGGATAGATGCCAGTAACATCGTTCAGTCACCTTAGTTTCACCAATCCTGCTAGATTAGTTCATTCTGGGAATTTACAGCGTGTCATTACTTTGTACATGTACGCATTAAGGATTACACACGACAGCAAAATATATAACACTACTATTATACGTAAATTATCTATGAAAATCCTTTCCTCTGTAACCAATACCTAAATCTATGTACGGCAGCAATTCACATCACATTTCCTCGAGTAGTGAAGAATGCTTACACGACAATGGACCTCTCATATTCTGCCAAACATTCAAAAATACACTAAAGTGCAACATCACCTCAGATACTCAAGATATTTCTTCAAGTAGTACAGCGCGAGCATCCATCCATAAGAGGACCAGAGAAGTAAAGACGATGTCATATACTGAAACGTAATATGTATAGGAATGGAATGGAATACAGAATTTAGCCCAAAGGCCTAGCACTGGGACCTATGAGGTCATTCAGCCCTGAAACGGATATTGACAGGTTTGAAAGGGGTAACAGGAGGAAAACTCGCAGTTGCACAATGAAACCACAGCTAGGAGAAGTTGGATTGCAAGATGGAAGAAAGAGAAATGAACAGATGAAGAGTAAAAGGAATGAAAGGGGTTGCAGGTAGGAGCCGAAGAGACGCTGTAAAGAACCTTAAGTAATGCACCCCACATATCACATAGATATTCGATACATTCACTTGGCAATGCATGGCAAGAGCTAACACCCCTCATCAGTCTCGGATTAGATGCACATGATTTGGTCCTGACGACGTGTTTTCCCCTTATAACCATGAAGTTGGGGATTTCTTGTCACGGTGTCTTCTCAATATAGATCTTTAATGATGAGTTAACCGCTTGGGCTACTTGTCGCCCTCTACTGCTAAGACTGGCGAAAGCTCGTCTTATATGTATTAGCTTGGATAATTCAGATCTTGGATTGTCAATTTTCCTAAGCTTTGAACGACGTTTTTCCTC
>NC_087212.1:70985846-70990846 GCF_015104395.2 Macrobrachium nipponense | reverse complement strand
GGGCTATCCTTTTTTTTCCTTTATTCCACAAAAGACTGAGATTAGGGCAATCATGGTACGTCCAGTAATTACATAAATGCTTAAAAGAGCAAAATTCTCCTACACGTCTATTTCGAAAAGGAGGACAAAGCAGTCCAGAAAAACAGAGGGGCCAATGAATCCCTGGAATGGAAGGGCCGCATTCCCTCCATTAGTTCGCTCACGTTAAGCATTTTAATTATCCTATTACGCTCCTCTTCTGCCCAGGAGCATATATACACACTCAATGCTGCAACTGATCAAATCTGACTGACATCTGAAATGCTATTTAAACTGGCCATATCTGGCTGGCTTCAGGAGATACTTCAATTGACAAATTCTAACTTATTTCTCAAATTATTACACTACAACCAATAACCTTTGAGTGAATAGGGGTTAATATTTAAATGAATGAGAAGACTTGACGTCAGCATTATTCAAATTGTGGAATCTGACGAATATCAGACGCACTAACAGAGTTGAGAATAAAAAATTACAATAAAGTTAAGTATATCATTGTTTAACGATACAACTGAGCTGATTAATAACTCCCCTGGGGCTTGCACGAAGAATTAGATATTTTTACGTGGCTAGGAACTAATTGGTTACCTACCAACGGGACCTACAGCTTATTGTGGGATCCGAACCTCACAATATATCGAGGAATGAATTTCTACTCACCACAAATAAATTCCTCTGATTCCACTCGCGACTACCAAATCGGTAGGCAAGCACGTTAACCACTCGTCAACGAGGGAATTCACAATAAAAAAAATACTTGATCTATTAAATTGTATTAAAGAAAATACTTAAATGATCAAGGGAAAACACGACATATTGTTCTTGAGCCTCTGGTCATACAATGGAAAATATAATGTTCAAACTTCTTTTCTATGAAATGTTGTCAGCCACAGCAAGAGCTAGTTAAATTATTATTAGCACTAACGACCTCAACACGAAATATTTCGCAACATTCTGAAAGTGGGTTGTGCAAGCGATACCTGGAGCAATACATCCCATTAAAATTCTATTTACGTTGTAAACGGATGGATAATGTGGTTTCGTTTTATATATATATATATATATATATATATATATATATATATATATATATATATATATATATATATATATTATGGGTGTAGATTGATAGATGGTTATATGCTCTAAATCATTGGTTCACAACCAGGGGGAATTCCCCCCTAAGGGGGGATTTCAGAGCTACGGGGGGTGGGGTGTGGATTGTGACCAAGGATTTATAGTATTATATGAGCATTATTTGGAATGCACCTTTTGAGGCAGGCAGACAATTTTGGAAAGGGGGGAGGGGTGAATGACATTCTATTTCTAGCATAAATAGATTACTGTAAGGTAAAATACAGGAAAGTAAAAGACTCTAAAACTTAAATACGTAAAAGAATATTACCGTTTTCCATGAGAGACATTCAATAAAATTTTCCCAAAAATGGTGGTGACCTTGAATCGCAAGACTTGATATGACGTTTGTACCTACTATATGCGAACGCTGTTTTTTCTGTACACATTGTAGTTCCCATTTTCCAAATTGCTCGTTGGTCGCGTGCCCGAAGCGGCTAGAAATCTCATGCTGCTGCCTATTACAAGAACATTTTCCAAATAGCACCAACAATTTGGGAAAGGCTCTCCGTTTTCATGCAGACGTTGCCAAATCTACAATGAAATCTGTACACCAATGCACCAGATTTAATAAATATGACTGGTCTGAATTTCCACATTATGCATGCAATCAAAGAAAACTACGCAAAAAATTTTCAAAGGGTTAGGCGACAATTTTAATCATATAGAATGGTATGTTCATAGAAAGATACCCTCCAACATTCTCCCTTTTTACCAGACTACAATCACTTCCACATTCAAAGGTAACATGAACTACTCCCCACGTTGGTCGAGTGCATTTCGCGCTCGGCTACAATTTATTTCTGGTGATAGAAATTAATTTCTCGATTCAATGTGGTTCGTATCCCACAATAAGCTGTAGGTCCCGTTGCTAGGTAACCAATTGGTTCCTAGTCACGTAAAAATATATCTAATCCTTCGGGCAGCCCTAGGAGAGCTGTTAATCAGCTTAGTGGTCTGGTAAAAGTAAGATATACTTAACATGAACTACTCTTTTAACTTCACACCATGTTATCGTTAACATAGCACAGGGGTTCTTAACCTCTGGATGACCCCTGACCCCAATGAATTGCCCAATATGGTTCCACGCCCCCTTTGTTTCCACTGAAATCCTATTTGTTGACAATATAACTCAATATACTTAATGTAATCCATACTTTAGGTATGAATAACTAGGAATAGATCATAGAAGAAAATCAAAAGCATTTATATACTAGTTATCTATTTACAAAATGTACCTATGTATACACTGGCACATTGAAATCAAATATATACAAATATCCAGTGGTCAAGTCCCATAACCCCATGAGGTATGTGTACCTGATCTAGCATAAAACCCAAAACAAGAACATCAGTATGATCAGTTAATAAAGCAATAATGCCCAAGTTCAGTGCTGGAGCCACCACCACCCTCTCGAACCTGCTGAGTAAGTGAAGATTTCCTTAACAGGTTAATGGCATTCACCTAGTTACTGAAAAACTATTTAAAACTAGGTCATTTGCAAAGTTCTAAGGGCTTTGTGCAAGAATATAAATATAGAGGTGATAGTTAGGTGAGCTTTAAGGGCAAAAGCAGCAAAGGCAATCAGCGATCATTCAGAGAATAAAAACAATTGAATGGGACAAAGGATCTCTAGGACAAATGAGTCAGTGAGTACAATAAGTAACTGAGCTATTAGATCAACTTTCGTAAATAGCAGTTATATAATATCAGCTTCATCAATAGTGCAGTTATAATAATGAAGGAAGCTTCCACATACAAAAAGTGGTCTTTATAACACCACAGAAATGCATCCGTCACTACCGAATTTTATATTACTCTAAGGAGTACATTCAAGTGTCAGGAATCTCGTCTCCTAATCTTTAACAAACGCAAAAGCAACTCCTCCCACCTGAAAAAAAAAAAAAATGTAATTTTGAATGAAGCCGCTAAAAGGCGTCTTTGCATCTCCTTCTCCTCTTATCAGTTTTCTTCTCGTCTCAAAATACTTCGCATTTAAATGGCAATATTCTACGCACTTAAAAAAACAAGCCTACATGTTCACCTGAAACTCTTGCTTTTCATTCCTTGCATTTTATTACTCTGAACTCATTTCTTACTCAAGCCCTCACTTTTTTTTATCTATAATTTCTCGCAGAATTGCTTTTCGTTTTGAGGTCTTTACCTTTAAACACACTCATGCTGCAGCTTGCTAATCTATTTCCACTTTTCTATGCGATTTTAAATTTCAAATGCAGGATGCATTTATTTATGTTCACGTCTTATTTGTAAAACAGGATTTGATTCCCATTTCACAAACATTCCAAAACAACTTACATTAAATTACCTTATAATCATCAATCCTATGGGTAACATAGTATATGGCCAACGTCATTGTCAGTAAAGTTTTAGTATGAAAAAGCAGGATATGATTTCCCACCATCATTCTACGAGCGGTCAAAAATGACTTTGTGAATTGTAAACTGCTATCTTTGTTATAAATCCCTTCAGTACCATACTGCGTTCAACACGATAGTGGCCACGTATTCTAAAGGAAAAAAAAAGGTATAAATGTTAGCACAATGTTAATTCGGATTCATTACCAGCAAAATAAATAGCTGCGTAGAAGATGCATTCCCAGTATAATAAAATCTGCCGGCAGCGCTTTCGCGTAAAACATTTCATTATGTTCGTTAGGCAACATTTGCGGTGTTTGAAAAGCCACGAGCATACTATTCGCCCAGAATTTTAAATACCTTATCCAAACAGCATCAGGCGCTCGTCAGAACACAGGGCGTTCAATCTTTTAACGTGTTTACAGTGCATTTTTTCCCCTTATATCTTACCGTTAAGTTTCTCAGCATATCTTAATTATTTACATTACACATTTATTCTTATATTTAGCTTGGTACTTCTCTCCATACAATATCTCTTTTAGTCTTACCCTTTCGTAGCTATACTATTTCATCAGTCTTTTTCTTTTCTCAAAACAAACGCACATCGAACTACAAAGGGATCAAATCGCACGCTATTGAAGGTTTGGATGATATTCCTTTATATAATCTGCCTCTCTCTTAAGTGTGATATGTATTTCTTAGCACAGTTCCGTGTCATACTTACTGGCTGCATCAGGTCTCTCTCTCTCTCTCTCTCTCTCTCTCCCTCTCTCTCTCTCTCTCTCTCTCTCTCTCAAAACAGAAACGCATCACACCACAGATGGTAACATTCGCTTTCCGAGGTGTGTGTTTCCAGCCTTCCTTCAGTTATTTCCCTTCAAAAGTCCCCTTGGGAGGCTCCTTTTGACCTCGTAACTTCACTCAGGAACCTCAGGTCTCCACATACTCTCCCACTGCCTTTACAGCATTCCTTGGGGATCTTACTTATACATGGCATTACCTACTATACTCCATAAAGAAGGGGTCCAGTAAGGAGTCAGCAAGGGATTGAGCTAAAAGACTTCCTAGCCTCTTATCTCTGTCCACAAGGTGGTACTACATTCCAAAATTGGATTCTTTCTTTTTTTAAGTTCATTTTCTATACTTCGTTTTTCTTCAAGAATATGAAGCACAATTTCCCATATAAAGATATTATTCTATATTTCTCTTCTATTTCAAGGGAAATAAAGTTAAATACAGAGCCCATAACACGTCAAGTTATGTTAAATGTTCTCCACTCCAGGTAGGATTACGCGGGACTTTTTTTATCAGACATGGATGAAGGTTACAGCTTCTACCACTCATGATTAAGATAAATAAATCATAACCAACACACTAGTTAATGATTACTAAAAAAAGATCCTAAGCTAAAACTGCAAGAGAATAGTCAGATCTGATGGGAAATTTTGCAA
>NC_087212.1:70970846-70983346 GCF_015104395.2 Macrobrachium nipponense | reverse complement strand
TGGAACCAGTGGTTATTCAGCAACGGGACCTACGGCTTTACGTGACTTCCGAACCACGTCGAGAGTTAATTTCTATCACCAGAAATGCACATCTCTCACTCCTCAATGGAATGGATGAGAATCGAACCCGCGACCACCGAGGTGGGACGCTAATACCATACCAACCACGCCGCTGAGGCGCTGCTAAACCTTCTTGACAGGACTGAATCAAATGCAATTCGTAGGATCAATGACTCGGCACTTGCTCCTCTCTCCTTTATGCGTGTCTCCACTGCAAGGTAGCCTCATAGCCTCCTTCTTGAAGTACAATTTCGGACACTGCTCCATAAAGCAAGGATAAATTCTCCCTCTCACCTGGCCTCGTGATCCCTGATCACAGCACCATTTCACGCATTCACTCAATGGCTTTTTTATCATGTCCATTTGGGGGTTAAGCCCCACTACTTTTCCATCATCTCATCAGGTCCGGAATAACTAAGGTTGTATGTGCCATCGGTAACTGGGTAAAAATGAAATGATAAAATTAATATTGTGTAATTCTTAATCAAGGAAATTGTATAATTCTTGTTTTAAATTACATTACAACATAACAATAAATTCAAAGAGAACTATTAAAACCATAAAAAAATTTCGGTAATTAGCATAACAAACAACAACGAAGAAGAAAGGCGCTTATAATACTTTATTTTTCGTCCCACAAGATCCAAAATCTTTCTCGAACAAACGAATAAAACGGGAACAGCCACCTTCTCTCCATCTTGCTGTCTACTTCCCCCGATATTTAAGCATCTTATTCACGAACAAAGGCATTTCGCATCCCAAAACACAGTCTATCTCAAACCTAAACCGCTATTACAGTCTCTTTAAGCATCCAGTACGGCCCAAAATACTTTTCGGGAGTCTGTGAAACTCGCCCTTGTTTACAGGAGAATGTCCCATAAATTCAGATAGGATGGAGGAACGCGGTTTCGCCGGGTCATTTCGAGAGGAGGAGAAAAGGCATCTTCAACTCCTTTCCAAAATCCATTTCCACTTTCCCACCAGTCTTCTCGCAACGCTTTACCAATTCGAAGAAGAGGTTTTGAAAATAAGAAACTAATTATTTTAATGTACGGACTCATTGCGGACAGTCACAGATGCTCTCTCTCTCTCTCTCTCTCTCCTCTCTCTCGAGCGCTCAAACATGCATATATTTGTTTGACCTTACACTATTCCTTTTAGAGAAAGTGGCATCTGGTGTTCGCCTTCTTTTTTGGGAATGCGGTTACAGTCCCATCCCACGCCTTTCTTGGACAACCATCTAACGCTGGTCAGCATTCACGGCTGGATCGACGAAAAGGTGCAAAACAGCAATGTTGTATGCGCTGTGGCATCTTCCTAATCCTAAATCTCAGTTGAAGATTTTCTGTTAAAGTTAATGGAGATAACTGCTCATCCCCTTACATCTAGAGTTACTGCTCAGAGATATGCTACCTCTCCCCCCAGTTTTCCTCCTTTCCTTCCATGACCTAACTCAAATACCCCACGATATTCCCCCTTCTTGGATGTAAGTGATTTTGCTCTTAACTCTTGCCAAATCGTCTTTCTCTCTCCTCCCCTACTTTACTGAAAGTTCACTCTCAATGTTTCTTTCTTGCGTGATGCTGCTGAAGCTGATCAACATAGCACAGAAAACAGATACTTAGCATTCCATTGCTTTCATGTCAAGCTTTTCAAATTCCCCATATTCTTCAGTGCCCCTTGGCTTGGGTACCATGGCATACACACACACACACACACCACACACTATATATATATATATATATATATATATATATACATATATATATATATATATATATATATATATATATATATATATATATATATATATATATATATATAGACCATGATTTGACTTGAATAGTGCGTACAACAATCGCTCGTCCATAGGATCCCATTCACACACACACACACACTCTATTTATATATGTATATATATATCTATATATATATATATATATATATATATATATATATATATATATCTGTGTGTGTGTGCGTGTGTGTGTGATCCTATGGACGAGAGATTGTTGTACGCACAGTTCAAGTCAAATCATGGTAACATCAGTTTGTGCGTTATGCACCCACTAATGATGCACCTGATGAAAGGAAACAAGCATTTTTTGGAAGGCTGCAGGAAGGAGTAGGAAGAGTTGCTAGATATAATGTTTTGATTTGCATTGGAGACTTCCATGCAATAATGGGCTGCTCGTATAAGGGATTTGTCGGTGGCAGGTTGATTGAGAATGGAGTAAGGTTTTGGGGTTTCTGTCTAACAAATGACTTAGTCATTGGGGGTACACTTTTCCAACTTCACAATATACACAAGACGACATGGGTGCCATAGTGTGGAAAAAATATAAAAATCAGATTGATCATATTACTGTTAGTAAAATGCATAAAAGCCCTTTGCTAGATGCTTATATTAAACGGAGAGCAGATATTGGTGCTGATCATCATCTCACCGTTGCAAAAAAAAAAGAAAAAAAATAAGACTTAACTGAAGAGTCAGAGGGAAGGACAACCTGTTCTTGATAGGTACGATGCCAATATGCTTAGAAGGGAAGGAGAGGAAAAGGAGAAATATAGAAAAAAAAAGGCAGCAACTGGTTTTTGGTGTTGGAAACGTTGGAGAAGGGAGGGAGAAGTGTAGCTGAGGCTATTGGTAGTACGATCAGAAGGAGACTGAATGAGAAAAAAGATGTGGCTGTCTGAGGAAACATGGGATATGATAAAAAAAAAAAAAAAAGGTGAGGCAAAGCTGAGGAGTAAGATGCATTTTGTTAATGATGAAGATTTTAAACTAACAAGAACTAAGTATTTGAATTTGGATTCAAGAATTAAAAGACTTACTAAGAGAGATAAGATATGTTAATGAAAAGGTTGTGGAAACTGAAAAATGAATGAATAAAAATGGTCAGGGTCAAGGGATAGAATTAGAGCAATTGGAAAATTGAGTAACAGTGGTGGTAAGCGTAAAGATATACCAGTCTGGGATATAGAAGGTAATTTATTGACCAAAAATGTTGAAATGAGAAATAGATGGAAAGAGCACTTGGAGACAGTTCTTATTAGATCAGTCCCCGTCCCCGCCCCCCCCCCCCCCAACCCCCCCCCCCCGGATAAGGATATACGGCCTTCTCAGGAATATTTAAAGATTGATGAAGTTGAGATTAAGCTAGAAGATGTAGTTAACGCAATAAAACAGTTAAAGAATTATACGGCGCCATGAGAGGATGGTTTGTTCCACAAAATTTTTAAAGTGGAGGATAGATTAGTATTTTGTCTTGAAAGATATTATTCAATGAGATATAAGTGACGGGGATAATACAATCAAGTTGGAAGAATGGTGTGACCATTAAAGTTCCAAAGAAAGATCTGAGTAGGTGTTGTAATTGAAGGGGAATAACTGTCACCTGTAACCCTGAAAATTTTAAGAAGACTATGGTTGGGTAGGTTGGAGTCAGTGGTTGATGGTACTCTGAGGGATGAACAGGCCGGTTTTACAAAAATAAATAAATGAATGAATAAATAAAGGCGGGGTTGAAGATATCAGATCTTCATAGTTAGGCATTTGATGCAGCAAGCTAATGACATGGAAACTATTAAGTATTTGCTTTGTTGATTTTGAAAATTATTTCGAGACGGATTATGGGAAAAATCATGAGGCATTATGGAATACTGGAAAAGTTTGTGAGGGTTATTATGAACATGATGGTAGATGGGTGCTTGAGTGATCCGTTTGAAGTTAAGTCTAATGTGAATCAGGGTGCATTCTGTCTCCTCTGTCGTTTGTATTGGTCGTAGATTAAGAGAAACAGATGCAGGTATACTCCGGGAAACTTCTAGACTTAAATTATGCTGACGATATAGTTTTGATCCGCGGGGGACCAGGAAAGACGAGGAGTGTTGGATTGTCTTGTGAATGAGGGTCGAAAGGTTGGTTTGGTCATTAATAAAGAATATGAATATTGAAAATGCACATGATTGTCTAACTTAGGGCATGGTTATAAAGCAAGTGGATAAGTTTAAATATTTAGGTACTAATTTAGATACAGATGGTTGTCTGAGCACAGAATTTATGGTAAGATTGAAATACGCTTATCAGGCAATAAGAATGCTTAAACATATATTTGGAATAATAGCAATACAAAAATCAAAATTTGAAAGGTAATGGTTTGGAGTATTTTGATTTATGGGCATGAGTCATGGTACAGTACAGTTACTCGAATAATAAACACAAATATATAATATACATACATGTATATATATATATATATATTTATATATATATATTTATTATATATATATATCTACACGTCCATATTTATGCAATGCAATACATATATATATATATATATATATATATATATATATATATATATATATAATATAGTATATATATATATATAATATACATGCATACGTACATATCTTTTGCTCATATGAAGTCGTTAACCGTGACGAATTAATTCACATGTAAAATGGTCCTTTTAACCTTTTTAGGTTTTTCAAGATATGACACACATATTTTATATATATATATATATGACTGGTAAAAGTGTTCTGTAACAACAGAATTCCATCTAATATGGGCTCCTTTTATTAGATATATATATATATATATATATATATATATATATATATATATATATATATATATATATATATATATATATGTGTGTGTGTGTGTGTGTGTGTGTGTGCGTATTATATATACACATACATATAAAATATAAAAATAAATAAATATTATATATAAATATATTTTCGTATATATATGTATAAAAACACAATATATAATATACATATATATATATATATATATATATATATATATATACGTCCATATTTATGCAATACATATATACATACATACATACATACATACATACATATCTTTTGCTCATATGAAGTCGTTAACCGTGACGAATTAATTCACATGTAATATGGTCCTTTTAACCTTTTAGGTTTTCAAGATATGAAAACCAAAAACACATATTTTATACAACTGCTAAATCCTTTGTATGTTGACATACATGCACAACTCCGAACAATGCATTACAAAAGAAAAAAAGAGAAAACTAACTGAAGAACATCAACTGGAAACACAATACACAATACCGGGAACTCGTAAGAACAGTAGCTGCAAATGAAAGCACCACATGACTGATGTCCCGTAGAAAAATGACCGAATGTAAATGGATCCCCAACACTGCAAGCGGCCAAAAGAAAGCCATTAAACCCATTTAAATATTTAAGGCGTTTTTTCCAAAATAGCTTATGGGGAGCACACCTGAAACCCGGCAGTCAGCCTTTCTATTGGGTGGTAATATGTCAAGCGCTGGTGAAATATTTCTCGCAATTAACTACCATTCAACCATAAACTGTACTTAGCATCACTAATGGTTTACGAAAACAGAATGTTTTTCAAAATTAAAAACGTGACATCCGAAGTATACATATATTCATACATGTGTATGTACATGTATATAAAAAATATATGTATAAGTACGCATATAGAGTGAAATCAAACAACAAAAGTAGCCGCAGTGGCTATTTGCTACAATTTATTATAATTTGTTTTCTGGATCAAATCTTCATCTTATATTAATTCGATTCATTCCATATATAATCTTGTATGTTAATTAAATAATACAAATGTGGAGAAACAAAATCTGAAATAACCACTCCACACTTCTAAGTTTTTTTTTTTTTTTTTTTTTTTTTTTTTTTTTTTTTTTTTAGAGAGAGAGAGAGAGAGAGAGAGAGAGAGAGAGAGAGAGAGAGAGAGAGAGGAGAATTTTGGTTTCTGAATTTTGTAGGGATATTTTGTTCTGTTCCTGTAATTTTCAAGAAGACATCTGTCCAGAAATAAAAGCCCAACTTCCCTACATAACTGTCTTTTAAAGTTTGCTTACAAACAACCGTAAGGTAGAGGTAAAAATCCAAACAACCTTGAGAGGTAAGAGTACAAATAATCTTGAGAGGTAAAAGTAAAAGTACAAACAAACATGAGAAGTAAAAGTACAAATAACCACGAGAGGTAAAAGTAAAAGTACGAACAACCATGGGAAGTAAATATACAAACAACCATGAAAGGTAAAAGCATAAAGTTACGACTTATTACTTATGGAAATTGTGATATATAACTAAATCCATTTTACAATAGTCACGTTACTCAGCATACTAATAATGTTACTGTAATATACTCTATTGATTTAAATAAGAGTGTAATGAATCTACATTATATATTATTACACAAATAAGCTCTGCAAGACTGGAATATTACAATCTCACTATTATATTTTGCTCAAGATTAAATCCCTATTTACTGCACCTACAATTTAAATGTAAAAAAAAAAAATAATAATAATAAAACACCCATTGCCCGCTAAACCAGCAGTTGTTCCGCCCCCAAACTGGATTGTGTGATACAATCCTTCTGAGAGGTTGAATTAAATAACCACCAAAAGTAAAGTAGCACATTTCGCGTATATATATATATATATATATATATATATATATATATATATATATATATATATAATAATATATATATATATATATATATATATATATATATATATATATACTATATATATATATAATATATATATACATATTATATATATATAATATATATATATATATATATATATATATATATAATATATATGATATATATATACTATATATATATATATATATACTATATATATATATATATATATCATCTATATATATATATATATATATATATATATATATATATATATATATATACAAAATGTTACAGACACAGCGAAATGCACTAGGGGATATTTGACACCCCAGGAGCTGGTACTAAACACGCCGAAACACATTTGACACTCCAGGAGCTAGTACTAAGCACGCAGAAATACATTTGACACCCCAGGAGCTGGTACTAAACACGCCGAAATACATTTGACACCCCAGGAGCTAGTACTAAACACGCCGAAATACATTTGACACCCCAGGAGCTAGCACTAAACACGCCGAAATACATTTGACACCCCAGGAGCTAGCACTAGACAGGCCGAAATACATTTGACACCTCTTGAGCTGGTACTAAACACGCCGAAATACATTTGACACCCCAGGAGCTAGCATTAAACACGCCGAAATACATCTGACACCCCAGGAGCTAGTACTAGACCCGCCGAAATACATTTGATACCCCAGGAGCTAGTACTAGACATGGCAAAACAGTGTAAGTCACTGTTTCGCCGTGCTTCGTACTAGACCCTTGGGGATCAAAAGTGCATTTTTCTATCTGCCTGAAATATCAGTCAGTTCGCAAAATGCCTGGTTTTGCTGTCTGCCTGTATCATAAACAAGAAAAAAGCACAGAAAGTGCTAACTTAAGTTTTAGTGGATATTCAACTGAATTTCTCAGTAGGCCAGTAATGCAGGGATTCGGGTTGCTTCTAATTTGTATTGGATTCATAGCATTATTCATGATGCTTTCTTTGATTTATGGAATTAAGTCTAAAATGACATGTATTGAGCACCTCTGGCCATTCAGCGCATAACAAGTGAAAAGGTAGAGCTGGGATGATATACAAAGGTCAATAGGTAAAACTGGGAGAAACCTCCATAGTTGCAGTAGCTGCTAGCATGTCATAATCATGTAGAGTAAATGACTGAATATTGGAGGCAGCTAGGGATCAAAGGGTTAGGTGCAATCACCCTTTATTAATGCATAGAGCACCTCGTGAGTTGCACTGATGGCACTAAATACCTACCTATCAAAAATTTGGTATGCTGCCAAAATGCCATAAATTATCTCCGTAAGGTAGCCTCTTTCTCTCTCTCTTTTACGGGCGCTATTTCAATAACAGATCTGTTCAGCTCATCGAGGAATGTCTCCTTGCCTTAGACAGCCTCGTAACCCGGTAGATCACCTGTTTTTGTTTGTTTGTATGGTGTTTTTACTTTCCATGGAACCAGTGGTTATTCAGCAACGGGACCAACGGCTTTACGCGACTTCCAAATTACGTCAAGAGTGAGCTTCTACACCAGAAATACACATCTCTAACCCCTCAATGAAATGCCCAAGAATCAAACTCGCGGCCACCGAGGTGGTAGGCCAAGACCATACCGACCACACCACTGAGGCCCTCAGATCACCTGTTCCTACATTACTCTTGGGAAATCATTAATCCTCGGAGTACCCATTCAGAACCTGTTACTTTATGTTTACTGCGAAACTTCAGAATTCTCTTCACGATAATGCTCTGTTTGACTACAAACCTCTCTTCCTGTAAAAAGAAGCCTAGTCGTTGCCTTCGTGATTAAACTCCGTATACCGATGCATTTTATTTCATTTTTATTTTATATTTTTTAACTGACTTCAGAACTGGGCTATACAATGGCCCTTGGTCTATGAAGAAAAGTAACGGCTGAGCTCGAGCTGCTTTAAGATCATATCATATATCATGTTGCCGAAGCCAACTGTTTCCTTCAGTCATAACTGAAGCGATCACAGTAGATTCATTTCACATATTTTCTCGATTTCGTCAGTTCACAGAATTCATCCATAAGATATGGATTGCGAATGAAAATAATATTTGGTTTTCAAAAATATAGAAAGCAAGGATTTTGATAATAAACCGATACCGAGACATCTCGTGATTCATGACTGTTTATTGCGCAGTACTTTTTTATATGCTACGCATTAAAGGAGAGAGAGAGAGAGAGAGAGAGGAGAGAGAGAGAGAGAGAGACAGGAAGCTGGCACATCTATTTAAAGAGGGATTCATAACTCCCATAAAAGTCAACCCTAAACTGTTAGTCAATAGAAACATATCTAATAAACATCACTCTCAACCACCAAACCATTTTCAACTATGTTCCACATAACATCAATACGGAAACCACTGCCACACCTCCTACATTGATTGCCTGGAGACCGAGGGGAGTTTAAGGAATAAAACCCTGGGATTAACAGATTCCATGGATTAGCAAGGGTCCTGGAAACAAAGTTCCATGAATGGTAAGTTCTTAATCGAGGTATGTATGTGTGTATATATATAATATATATATATATATATATATATATATATATATTTGTAATAACCACAATGGCCTCCTATCTTCTCCATTCCAATAAGTTTATATATATATATATATATATATATATATAATATATTATATTTTATATTATATATATAATATAATATCTATATATATATATATATATATATATAATATAATATATATATGTAACATAAAAAGGGTGATTTGCTATGAGATATTTTAAATAATATAATGTGATATGCTATGACGTTTCTTGGAATGTAGAGAATCAGCAATTTAACTTCCTTAGATACAGAGTGTTCGAGCGACAGCTTAGGAATGCTTACACAGCATTCTTCGAGGTGGTATGATCAAGGCTGCTGTCTTAGCAAATCTGTGCATGTACTGTTGCTACAGGCGATTGCAGAGGTGACTTTGAAACTAGATTCAAGGGGTTACCTGGGTCGTGAACATCGTGAACGTTGTTCGTACATATGTGTGCGAGCCTTTCTCTCCTACATAATGAATGTAGGCTTATCATGAAGGGTAGACTATTGCAGAGAGAAGGCAGGGCCGGATTGGCCTCTGCCAAAGTATTTGTTGATTAGTGACAGTGCAACTGGCTGAAATGGGTGAGTGTTATTATATCTATTTTGTCCAAAGTGTGGCTAGAATGTATTTGAATATTTATTTCAGAGATATTCTTTTATATGATCTTTTGATTATGCTCTTGGGCTTACCAGTGTTCTCCTGTCTCCTAACAGGCGTTTCTGGTAGAGGGAACTATTCTGGTAGAGGGTATTCTGATAGAGGGAACTACTCTGGTAGAGGGAACTATTCTGGTAGAGGGTATTCTGATAGAGGGAACTATTCTGGTAGAGGGAACTATTTTCTGGAGAAGAGTGGGGATTATTCATGGAGAAATGGTGTACTGACTAATTACTGTCTTGACTGTGCCTATCTGTTATGGCTACACTAATGTTGGTGTTTGATTGATTACCGAGGGTTATCTGAGTTATTTGGACTTTGAGGTAACATTCCATTTTATCATTCTGTTAAGAATCTGAGGTTTTCAGTTAATACTTTGCTTTTAAATAAATGCATATTTTGGGTAATTCAAGACTCTGATTTGATGACCTAGATAATGGAGGGGAGGTATGTCGAGAGAGAGAGAGAGAGAGAGAGAGAGAGAGGAGAGAGAGAGAGAGAGAGTTGTTGCCAGATTCGAGAGAGAGAGAAAATGTTAACAGTTGTCTTTGGCCGCTCGTGGCCTATCGCTACCTTTTAGAATAACGAGATAGTTGGCCATCTCGTTATTATATATATATATATATATATATATATATATATATATATATATATATATATATATATATAATATATAGCTAATTGAGAAAACAAAATTGAATTAAAAGCCACAAAAACAAAAATAGATAAGAACGCTAAAATACAATGGTAAATTTCAGATATTTCCAATCACAAAAAATCAAAAAAAAATTTTTGCAATCATATATCCACAAAGCACTATTCACTAGCGCTAACGAACTAATCTGCTGGTACAAATTGCAGAACAGAAGAACGAAACAACAACACAGTCAGGGGAAAGGAAAATATAATATACATCAAGATATAAACAACTGAATAGAGGAGGACTGAGTATTTAATTAGGGAACAAGCATTTTTCAGTATTTCCAATATATATCAATCTGACTGTTACTTTGGCCAATAATGGTAGTTTCCAGTTCTGATTTCAGATTTACATAGTTTGCTTCACTACGTATATTGGATGGTGTAGGGTAACTGGCCCCTAACAGGAGTCAATTCGTACTTTCAGCAGACGTATAGTGGCTCCGACATAAGTCTCCGAAATAGTACACACACACACTCACACACACACACACGTGTGTGTATGGAGGGAAAACTCATGTATCCGTTTCCTTACTAAGGCTGGCTCTAGAAAAGACAGCAGTCACGTCCAAATTTCTGTTTGAGTAAAGGATGAACCGAACCGATTAGCAAAATACCTTTGTAGCAGCGGTAGTTTCCTATACTTACACAGAAGGTCCCTCAGCCAAATGCCAACAATACTTGCACGCAATTTTAAGGGTTCCTGTTAAAACATATATCGAACATCTCCCACAATTGCCAGAACTTCCAATTTGAAAACTATTAACCATGCCATGCATTTAATAATTATTTGCATTTACTTTGATGTTGTAAAAAAATTACATAATAAATCTCGGGTCCCTTCCCCCAGCTGTTCCTTCACCTCCGTGCAACTGAGGATAGTTATGGAGCCAAACTCAAAGTCCCCAGGAGCAAAGAACCCAACCTGGCCACTGGTACACATTGGTGAATGGTCTAAGTGTCTTTTAGGAATTGCTGGAAGTAGGGGCTGGGTCATAATACGTTTTCAATAAAATGAAGTACAGTTTATTATGTTTCCATTATATTCACTTGAATATAGATATATATCTATATATATATCTATAATATATATATATATATATATATATATATATATATATATGTGTGTGTGTGTGTGTGTGTCTGTGTGTGTGTGCGTTCCTGTATTTAAGCAAACTTGAATCTAATCAGACGCCTTATGGATAAACGCCCTTGCGCGCCATGAGTGTGGAGGAACGGTCATGTGCTGGTTGGGTTATTCTATAAAAACTATTTATAATAAAAATAGTTCTCTAGTGAAACAGAGAACATGAGGAAAAAGAATAAAAATGTTTTCATGGTTGGGAACCTGATTATGTACATGAAAGCTACTACTATAAGAATTTCGTTTTCATTATTCCTCACCATTAATTTCGAAAGACCTCAAACAGCAGAGTTACTGGAACCTTCCTTCATACCTAAGGGAATTCCCCGTAAATTGTCCATTCGGTTCACGTATCCGAAATATGCTCATATGAATAAACTCGAAAAGGTTCACGATGAAAATAAATTTGTGAAAATCCCCTTTGGGAAACCATACGAATCCCTACAATACTATAAATAACCATCAACAGAGCCACATCGTGTTTCTTTCTCTGCCTCAATAAGCCGTTAGGAGAGAGAGAGAGAGAGAGAGAGAGAGAGAGAGAGAGAGAGAGAGAGAGAGAGATATTTTAACTGGTGAGGCAAAAAGAGATTCATACTTTACCTGAAAAATGACAGACAGCAAATCAAAGATAAAATGATATGTAATAAACCTCCCACGACCTTATGAGAGCTTTGTGAAACAGCAGGTAAGACACATCAAAAGATTAACACTAACATTTAATTCAACATTTCTTACCCCTGGGTATCACAAGTTACTACTGATACAGTTATGATGTTAAAAGATAAACAATGATGGTATTTAGCCTCTAGCATTTCTCAGACACTTCCCAAAAATTGTCCCGTGTTCTATTCTCTCTCTCTCT
>NC_087212.1:70920846-70965846 GCF_015104395.2 Macrobrachium nipponense | reverse complement strand
GTTCCCAAAAATTTGTTTCATCACTCACGTTTAGATGTAGGGAGGGTCAAATTCTTTATGACCTCAATATGACAATCAACAGGTTTCACTTGGCCACTTCCTATTTCATGTCCTAAATATTGAACAGTAGTTTTTCCATTCCAATTCACATTTGGCAAGGTTTATCGTAACATTAAATTCTAATAACCTCTTAAAAACATCATATACTTTTTTAATGTGATCTTCCCAGGTTTCTCCAACTATAATAATGTCATCTAAATAAACAAATACACCTTCGAAATCCTTCAAGATATATTCATCTGACGTTTGGAATGTCAGAGGTGCATTACATAAACCAAATGGCATTACCTTATATAAAGTCCATGGGGTGTAACAAATGCAGCAATATCCCTGCTTGTTTTTGTCTAACTCAATTTGATAGTATCCTTTCAATAAATCAATTTTACTTAAAAAGGAAAACTTTGCTACATTATCAATTATATCTTCTACTCTGGGCATAGATATATGAATTTTTATAGTTACATTATTTACCTTTCGATAGTCTGTACACATTCTTGCACTTCCGTCAGGTTTGTCGACTAGAATACATGGGCTACGCCCATTCACTATGGCTTTCCTCGCTAGTCCGTGTTTCAGTAAAATAAGCAACTTCGGTCTTTAACTGTTGTTGTTGCCTCGGCGACATTCTGTATGGACGCTGACTTATTGGAGTCTCTTCTCTCAACCTGATTTTATGTTGTACTCCTTTTATCCTTTTAGGATGGTCTGAAAATAGATCTGAAAAGTTTTGAATTAGCACTTTAAAATCATGCTGCTGTTCATCAGATAAATGAATAACATAACTTCCTAAATTTTTCATCATCACTCAAATATCTGTATTTTTTAATCTAAGTTCAATTTCTTCTTCAACGTCTTTTTCATCATCCTCTTTTGCAATTGACAACACTCCACTGGATTCGTTTATACTTCTTTAATTTGTTAATATGGAAAGTTTTAACTTTCCTCCGTCCTGTAGGAAATTGAATTCGATAATTAACATCCCTTACTTTTTTTTTCCTTTCACCGTGCAAGGTCCTATATACTTCTGGTTAAAAACCTTACCAGCTGTAGGGAGATACACTAGAACCTTATCTCCTATGTCGAGTTCACGTTTTGCAGCCTTTTTTGTCGTAATTTCTTTTCATCTCTTCTTGTACTACTTTAAGATTCTCATGTGCTACTTTCCATATTTTCTTTATTTTTCCTTCATTTCTTGTAACGTGCTAGAATCCTTCTCATCTGAAATCAACTGATTCTTTATCACCTCCATGGGTGACCTTACCTGATGGACATATACTAACTGAAAAGGAGAATAACCCAACGATGACTGTTACGCTATCACGAACGGCAAATAGCAACATTGGTATGTAGACATCCCATTCCTTTTCATTTTCACAACAGTACGTGCGAAGCATGGTTTTGAAGGTTCGATGAAATCGTTCGACCACTCCTTGGCTCTGTGGGTGATAAGGAGACGATAAGGCAATGCTTAATATTCTGACAGGCTAAAAATGAGGTAAACTTTCTAGACGTAAAGTTGTTCCTTGGTCGGTTTGAACTTCTTTTGGCAAACCTACCAGCGAGAAGAACTTGTTAAGCGCTTCAATTATCTTATCAGCACTCACAGTTCTTAAAGGAATAGCCTCTGGAAATCTGGTAGCACTACACATAATTGTCAGCAAATACTCGTTACCTTTGCTAGACCTAGGCAGAGGTCCTACACAATCCAAAACCAGTTTCTCAAAGGGTTCTCCTGGAACTTCAATGGGTTGCAATGGCATCACCTTAGGGTCATGTTGAGCTTTACCTACTTTTGACATAAATCACAATTTTTACAATATTCACTACATTCTTTCTTTCTGCATCTTAGGCCCAAAAAAAATACCTTAATAATTTCTCATAGGTTTTGTTTATCCTAAATGACCAGAATAACTACAGTCAAGAGCAATACCTAGAACAAAATTCCTATAACTACTTGGAATGACCACTTGTTCTACAACTCATTAACATTTCTACTCTTGAACTTCCTCATTAGGATTCCATCCTTTAAAAAGTAACACTTGCCTTCCTTCTCGATATCATTTATATCAAACAAGGGGCATTATCTCTT
Organism: Macrobrachium nipponense; assembly: GCF_015104395.2. Lineage (NCBI taxonomy): Eukaryota > Metazoa > Arthropoda > Malacostraca > Decapoda > Palaemonidae > Macrobrachium > Macrobrachium nipponense. Next base: position 70,963,697 of record NC_087212.1, on the reverse strand, counting down.
ATTACCTTCAAATTATCATCTTCAATTTGAGATTTAACAAATTCTTCCTTATTAACTTTCAGCATTCGCAAAGGAGTACTGACTTTACTTACTTGTAGTGTTTCCAGACTATCTTTAAACAAGTTTTGTAAATCCAAACCGTCGTCATCATTTACCTTTCCTTCGGCACTCTTACTTCTTGTAGTAACTGCACAGCAGGAAATAAGTTTGGAAATGTACATTCAACTTCTGTAATAAATGAAGAATTAAAGGGGTTTTCTGTCAAAATTGGATTACTGCTACCAAAACTTTGTCTCCACATACATCATTTCCAAGAATTAACTCTACTCCTGACACTGGGATTTCTCTCACCAAAGCAATTTTAACATATCCCGAAATTAATGGAGTTTCTAACCTTACTTCTACTAATGGAGCTGAAAACTCAGGTCCAAACCCACGCAGAAGTACACTCTCTCCAGTATCCTTCCACTGGTCATACATATTTCTTATCATTACAGACTGTACCGCTCCGGTATCTCTTAACCACCTTACTTTCCTTTTTTCAACAAAAGGGAGGTGTAACCAACCATCTCCCATAAAAGGGTCATACAATTCAGTACCTTTGGATGTGGACTTCTCTTCAGGTAGTCTCACTCCATTTCCTTTTACAATATCCTCAATACAACCAACATTACTAACATTTTGAACATCATTGTTACCTATTTTGTAACCTATATTCTCATCAACATCACATATATTATTACTGTCGATGCTATCGTTACAATACCTCTTACCTGGCCTAAGGGGAGAAGCAAACAAACAAGGATCTCTGTCACCACATGCTTGTGGTTGATTCAACAATGCAATGGTATTTTCAGGTTTATGATCATCCTTAAATGTACAGGTTTATCTTTAACTTTATTTACCACTTGAATTGGACGGTTTATTGTGCGATGTGGACAACTCCTACTGATGTGTCCTGGTTTGCCACAACTGAAACATACAAAATCTCTAAAATTTTCGCCTATATTTTGGTAACTAGGTGTAAACTGATCATTTACACTGTATCCTGCTTTTCCAGCACTAACACTAGGACCAGAATTATATTGACTTGCCCCTCTACCACCTCTATTAAAGGATTTATTATAGACTCCACGAGATGATACCTGTGAACTCGTAGTCTTACCTTGTGCTTGTAATTTTGCTGCTCTTCCCAAACTCTGCTCCTTCCAACTTTAGGAGTGACGTCAGTATTATATAGCTTATGGGTCAATGCATAATTATCAGACAATCTAGTGGCTTCATCCACATTATCTACATCACGTTCATCCAAATATGTTTTAATAAGTGGATTAATACCATCCTTGAACTGCTCAAGCAAGATAAGTTCCTGAAGTTTACCGAAATCACCATTAACTTCTCGGGCTTCATCCACCTATCATACCACAGGCGTTGTTCCCGTGCATACTCCATATGAGTACGACTGTCTCTTTTTATCCAGCTTCTGAACTTCTCTCTATACCTCTCTGGCACCCATTCATAAGCTTTCAAAAACTTCGGATTTAACTCTCTCATAATCCTTAGAATCATCTAAAGATAAGGCAGCAAATACTTCCCTAGCCTTTCCTAGAAAGGAGGTTTGAACCAACGTGCTCCATGACGTTCTCGGCCATTCACGCTGTTCTGCCACTTTCTCAAATTGTCAAAAAAATGCATCCACTTCATTTTCAACAAAAATTGGTACACTTTTTACTGCATTGTCTATTCTAAAAGATTTTGGTATTTCTCTGGACTTTTCTTCTACTTCAAGTTTCTTCATCTCTAGCTCTATCCTCTTTTGCTCAAGCTTCAATCTTCTTTTGCTCAACCTCTTTCTCAGCTTCTTATCTTCCTAACCTTTTCAGCTCTCTCATTTTCTAACTTCTTTAGTTCAACAGCTTTCTCATTCTCTAATCTAACCATTTGCAAATGAATCTGCATCTGCTCAACACTCATCCCTTCATAAAAAAGTTTGGACTTTTTTGGTTTAACCTTGCGTGACTTGGTTTTTTCACGTACGGCTTTGGCACCTTCCTCTTCACTTGCACTACCCTCTGTATTATTCTCACTTGCGCTTTGCTGGCTATCAGTTTCTTGCCCTTCCCAACTCATTAGTAACAACCCTTCCTTATCAGACAAAATGCCTAAAGTCATTAGCGCCTCACTTACTTTATTTGAGATTTCTTGCTTCCTCCTTGCAGATTCTGATACTTCTACATTATAGTACCTAGCTAGAACAATCCAGTCTATTTTAGTTATACCTTCTAACTTTTCACCACTAGGACTACGTATGAAATCTTTCAAATCAAACATCTTTAATAACCTGCTCAAAATAACACAGCAAGACAAATATAGCACTAACACTATCACAACTCCCCCCCCCTCTCTAAAGTACATGGAAGTACTGAAAAGCAATTAACAGTAGGGATACGTCAAGTTATGGTCGAATACGCTCGACATGAATAAAGCAACAATTAATAAGGATACGTTCGGGGTTTCGTTCGATAGAATGAGTAAACATTGAGTATGGATATGTTCGAGTTTCGTTCGATAGAATGAGCAAAAACTGAGTAGGGATACGTTCGGGTTTCGTTCGACAGGCCCCCATGTAACATAAAAAAAAAATCTCTCTCTATGGTAAGGATTTACGAGGAGAATATATCAGGAAACAGTGACAACTCACTATAACTTAAAATGTACTTTAATAACAACTAGTAAGGAAATTAAAGTCACAAACAGAACATTAAACAAATTACGGACGCTTTACACAAAAGCAAAGACTCGCTACACAGCACTTCATCAAGACTACTAATCACTAATCACTGCATTTTACAGTATAATACCCAAGTCACAAAGCTTTACATCAACACAACATATAACTTCACTGTAACATCAAAAAGTTAGTGGCAACCAACGTTACATCACACAAGAAAACGTCCAAATGGATAAACAATACATTACCATATATTCCTCAAAACTTGATACACTATTATAATCACTTGTTTGTTTCAGCTCCAACGAAAATCGTCGTTTTGGGCCTTTATATACCAGACTCACGCTAGACATCCATGGACCAAATATCATTGTTTCGGTACATTATCCTTGGCGACTACTGCCTACCCCAAGCGCTACTGCCATCTGTTGTCTAGTGTACACACTTTTTTTCTATGCAAATATCAATTTTCAACCTTTTCTGCAATTTTACATTCAATAAATCAATATTCCTTTACAATATATATATATATATATATATATATATATATAATATATATATATATATATGTATTAGCGGGAAGGGTTTCAATACAGACTCCTGTTTCATATCGGTGTAGTGCTATTAAAGCGACGTGTCAGGGACCAGCCTCGGTTTTAATCTGAAGATTACAATAATCAAATAAAATAACACTAAAAACACTCGTCTAAAAACAGATAATTACAATATAGAGCAAATTAAAGGAACACCAACAAAACTCAAGTACAATTTACAGTAGAGGAAGGAAGACGAGTGACTGAAAAAACGAAGGCATGTCCGTTGTTTACGCCAGGTACAGAGGGGTGGACTGTGGAGGCAGTTTGCTTGTTCAGTTTCGGAACAATCGTTTTATACAGAGCGATTCGAAGACCACTACCTGCTGCGGAGAAGAAGGTTTTGTGAGAATGTTAAAGTTTTTGTATCCAATATCATTGGCCCTCTCTTGTTTATTTTATTTACATTAATGACACTAATGTAGGCTTAACTAGCAGGGCAGCCAAATTTGCAGATGACACCAAACTAGGTGTCAATGCAACAGACCCAGATGCAGTGGAAAGTTTAAGAAATGGTCTAAACAAAATAAGAGAGTAGTTAAAAAGATGGCAAATGCCTTTTGACTTGGATAAATGTAAAGTGTTACAAATAGGAACAAACAACCCTCATGCCGACTACATGCTGCTTGGTAATGCCATAAAATTTTAGTGTAGAGCAAGAAGAGGTCCATGGAGTCATTATTACCAAGGACTTAAAATCCACAAAACAGTTCATAAAAGCTGAAAAGAAACCAGATAAACTAGTGGCATACATAAACAGGCAGTTCAAATACATAAACAAGGAAATGGTGCTGCAGCTTTACACATCAGTAATTAGACATCTTGAATATGCAGTACAGTTTTGGTTACCATCACCAAGAAAGGACATAAATAGATACGAAGGGGTACAAGCAAGAGCCACAAAGTTAATTCCATCCATCAGGCAAATGGGTTACCAAAGACTACTAGAGATTCCGAACATGTATGGGTTAGAAACACGACGATTGCAAGAACAACTAATGGAAACATTCAAAATACTGAAAGGCATAACAAAAGTAAACAATAACCTATTAACGTTAAACGATTACTAGACGAGAAATAATAAGATGAAAACTAGAGCTGAAGAGATACAACACATCCCATTATGGGAACTTCTTCACATACAAGATATGTGGCACGTGGAATAAACGGCCCCCAGAAGTTGTAAAAAGCAATAGTGTGGAAGTTTAAAAGAAAGCTACACAAAATCATTAGGACGCTCTGAATGAACAGTAAAACCTGCTCCAAGAGATAAGTGAGCACACAAAGTCTCCTCGGATGGACCAATGAACCTTTAAGACATCCTAATCCTTGTAACTCCCTGTAACTTTCTCCCTCACTCTGACTTTTCCGTCACTGTAACCCAGACTCTCATCCACAGCAGTTTTAGTAAGTCACTGCACACTACAACTTCCTCTTTCCAACTTTTTTTCTTCATATTCTCTATTTCGGTCGCTCTACTGCAGCTCCTACAATTTATCTCCCACCCAGTTCTTCCTCCCTCTTTATCCTACTATTTCCTACTCTCTTCTTATTTCCTTTCCCATTCATCGACCGGCAGGATCTCTTCCAAAGAACCCGTGTGTTTATTCATGTTGAAGAATAAATGGAATGCTTCAATGGCGAAATCTCGACGATCAAAGAGCGTTCAGAAGAGCTCTCGTGGTTTTTTCTTCCTTTTCTCCATTTCTTTCCATAAATGCCGAATGAAATAGGTACAAAAGAACTGTTTACCAGTCTACCATCGCCTGAAATATTTACCCGAGACCCTAGGGACTCTTTGTTCTTTGAAACCACTTAATCTGGATTAGGCTAAGCAAGTCAATTACCACTTAGACATCGATCAAAAGAAAAATTATGCTTTGTATCCTTACCCTGCTACTATCTGGTTCAGTTATCAAAGTACTAAACTACATATATTTATCGTATAATAACGAATTCCTTAACTCTGGGAAAACTTACACCCAAGGAGAATTACAATAATGCTTAAGGGGAGGGGGAACACTTATCAACTTTAATTCCTACTGGGTAGAACTTCTTCCTTTGGCATAGGGAATTCGATTGTGTTTTTATAATCAGAAATATTAATAAATATCGTATAATAACGAATTCCTTATAGCTTGGGAACGATTAACGCTCAAGAAGAATTATAATGTCTGGGGGCAAGCACTTTCCAATCATAATTCCCTTCGAGTGAAAGTTATCCTCATGGTATAGAAAATTCGATACTAAACAATATATATATGTGTGGCTTCGTCCTCGTCAAGGACAGTTATTCACATAGCCATCAGTTGAAATTCCTGTATTATTATTATTATTATTATTATTATTATTATTATTATTATTATTATTATTATTATTATTATTATTATTATTATTTTCTCTTTTAGGGGTTTTCTGTTTCTCACTTTTTTGGGGTGGAGATATATAATCCACCTTTTGCATTATTTAATTTTGTTATGCTTTTCTGTTCTTTTATTTTCTTATTGGGATATACAATCCACCTTTTATATGTTTTATTTTTTAAAGTTTTCTGTATTCTTATTTTGGGATGGGGGTAGGGATGTATAATCCTCCTTTCACATTTTTTTTCATTCTGCTATAGTTTTCCGTTTACTTATTTTTCGAGGTTAGTAATGTAAAATCCACCTTTTGAATTTTTTTATCGGTTATTTTTCACTTACTGTGTGTGTGTGTGTGTGTGTGTGTGTGGTGATATACATTCCAACTTCTGCATTTTAGTTTTCTATAAAAGAAAACTTTGTCTGTCCGTCCGTCCGCCCTCAGGTCTAAAAAAATGACTAAGGTTAGAGAGCTGCAAATTGGTATTTTGATTATCCACCCTCCAAGCATCAAACATACCAAATTGCAACATTCTAGCCTCAGTAGTTTATATTTTATTTAAGGTTAAAGTTAGTCATGGATCGTGCATCTGGCAGCGCTTTCTAGAGCCATGCGATGCACCCTCACTCCACCGCATCTGGCGAGCAACTGGAGAGCTGTCGGTCATAGTTGATGGTTTTATACAGCATTACACATTGTACAGAAAACTTGTTTCCATATTTTATAGTTTTCTTTTTTCATTATTATTATTTAGGGGATGTGCAATCCACCTTTTCGAATTCGTCCTTTTTTATAGCTTTCTGATAATTGCTATCCTTGGAGACATCTGGAAATTGGTTCTAAACTCTTCAGACAATGGAAGACTCGCTTTCAAAATTCAAGTCGTTTTTTTTATTTAAAATATCCAGTGTACAAAATGCAATGCATTAATTCTTTAATTACAATATTGTGTTTAGGAATTATGTAATAATATTCTACAATTTGTCTTCATGTACAGCGCTTAATAATCAACCCAAATAAACAATACTCTTTTCTATAATTGTACAAATGTTTAGCTGGTGTGCAAAGCCTTCTATCTCTTCCATTTATTTGTATTCGTGATTGAAGCTTGATATATTCCGTAAGTAAAGGCCCTTTCTGGATTAGCATATTAGTCAATAAGCAGAGATCTGAGTTCTGTAGTAGCCATTTTTTGAAAGCAGTGATATTTTTTAAGCTGTTAATTTTCAACTTTTGTATCCGATGTTACAGCTGCAAAAATTCGGTGCCTGGTAATAAAGTCACAGGGCAAAAGGTCATAATCTTGGCTGGGAAAAGTCACAGTAAAAAAAAAAAAAAAAAAAAAAAAAAAAAAAAAAAACAAGTCACATTAATTTATGGTGGCGGGTAATAACGTCACAGTAAAAAATTCACAATATTTCTTGGGGGTCATTATCTATGATATTTACAGTCTTTTGTTTAAGTGTTTACGGTATCACCCACGGGCTTGTACTGAACACGCCGCAAAGGTGGATACATAGCGGGTTAACAACAAAAATCCTTAACAGCGCTTGAGTCAGTAATCGAGTTAGGCACTCGAGGACGACTACTTTTTTTTTAATTTAATTAAATGTAAGCGATTTATTACTTATTTGTACAAACCTCTCTCTCTCTCTCTCTCTCTTCTCTCTCTCTCTCTCTCTCTCTCTCTCTAAATAGTCTTAATTCTGCAACTCTTTTATTATCTGCAGTGAGAAGAGTAAAATTTGCTTCTGAAATCGAAGTTGTGTTATGTGATATAAAGGTAAATAATACCTTAACGTCCGCAGAACAAAATCAGTTATCATAGTCGGTGAGGTGATCTCCTTTCAATTGTTACACAATAGCAATGTATCTGTCGAAGAAAATACTGGTGTTGGAGAGAGTTATACAGGCGAAGGGTCTTCCGTGTGGTACGTAATTTTTCCTGAATATATAAGTAAACTGAAAAAGCTTCTACACTGGAAACTGAAAAAACACTAATTTTGTAGGAAACGCCATTTCCATTATTATACCGGGTGTCCATAAAGTCCCAGTACCATTACACGCAATAAATACTTGTAATAGTATTGGGACTTTATGGATTTGATTTTGATTTGATTTATATAGATTTTTGGCCTTGTGCCAAGCACTGAGACAACTAAGGCCATTTAGCGCTGAAACGGAAATTGACAGTAAAAGTTTTGAAACCAGAGGAAAACCTCGCAGTTGCACTATGAAACACTTGTTAGGAGAGGGTGGATAGTAAGATGGAAGAAAAAGAATATGAACGGAGGTGCAGTTAATGGAATGAAAATAGTTGCAGCTAGGGGCCGAAGGGACGCTGCAAAGAACCTTAAGTAATGCATACATTGCACCGAATGAGGTGCACTGACGGCACTACTCCCTACGGGGTACGACTTTATGGACACCCTGTATGTCAGCGAAGACAAACACAAATAAATAAATAAATAAATAACCAAATAAATAAATAAATAAAACCAAAAGAGTTGATTATGAATGACACCCATGGCTAGTAATTAAGAGGTTGACCTATATGCCTAATAATGAAACTGCACATATGCTGACTGAGAATACTGGGTTATCTAAGCGGCCTTGCCTTTTCCCCTGGGGTTTTTCATTTGTTGAAAGAATATGGCGTTTAAAAATAAGTTTCAGGAGACACAATTACTATTATTTGGTATTTAGTTGAGGTGCAGGGGTAGGATTTCTGTATAAAGTTTTTAATGTTTTAGCTAGTGATCAGTTTAACGTCAGTTCCAATGTTTTTTTTAGACTCCGTCTATTTCCAGTCATTTTAGATGACTATTGCAGGAGCTGCAATATTAAAAGAACAATAAGTGTCCAGTATTAATACCAGCTTGTGCCTGGTGTGAATTCCATCTCCGAATCTAAAAGGTCTGAGGATTAACCTTTCAGAGGGGTAGATATAGTTTAAGGTTAACAGGTGCCTGTCGTCGGTCATGGGACCGTGTTCTCTCTCTCTCTCTCTGTCTGTCTCTCTCTCTCTCTCTCTCTCTCTCTCTCTCTCTCTCTCTCTCTCTCTCTCTCTCTCTCTCTCTCTCTCTCAGTTCGTTAATTAAACTACCAGTGTAGACTTTTGGTGATAACGTGTAAACGATATGTTCAAATTATGTTCCAGTGCTCTGTGAAATGGAATTAATATCTATGCCAGTACTCAAAATTGGAGTTTTTTTTTTATCTTTTTCAAGTCTCTTTAATAAGTGTAAAACGAAAATCTTACTAAAAACTTCATAATATACACATACAATGGGTGTGTGTGCTTGAGTAAAGCAAAATGTAATTGAATGAAAACCACAAAATTGAACAATGGTTCCTCATTAAAGCAGGCCTTCCGTCAAGAACGAGAATATATAAAATTTGAGCTATCAGTATTTCATGTGGAACTCAACTCAAACTCAACTCAATAGAAACAACTCTACCAAGAAACAATTATATAAATTCTTCACTTTCCTACCCTTATAATCTTATCAAGAGTTCATAAAAAATCAGGGTAAATAATGCAACAATATCTTAATACAGCAAGATATAGCGTATCCCGAGTTATACATATCTATTCTCCTTACATTTTAATAGTTCCTCGTTGGATGAGTGGTTTTCGCGCTCGGCCAACGCGGAATCAGAGGAATTTATTTCTGGTGATAGAAATTCATTTCTCGATATAATATGGTTCGGATCCCACAATAAGCTGTAGGTCCCGTTGCTAGGTGACCAATTGGTTCTTAGCCATGTAAAAATATCTAATCCTTGTCGTCAGCCCTAGGAGAACTGTTAATCAGCTCAGTGGTCTGGTAAAACTAAGATACTCTTAACTTGCGTTTTAATACATTTTTATTTATTCGTTAATTTAGAATTGTTTTTAAATTTTGATAAGTGGGGAATCTTCTTTCTGTATTACCCTTTACCTCGTCTTACTTCTTACTAATGAACACCATACACTTTGGAAGCCCCTGTGGGCTTGTTCCATATGAATAGGTTTCATCTTCTAAATATTATAATAATAATATCTTACGTTGAATAGATAGAAATTTTAAATTTAAACCCACACGACATAAAGTTACATAAAATTAAAGACACATATATATATATATATATATATATATATATATATATATATATATATATATATATATATATATATATATATATATACATATATATATATATATATATATTATATTATATATATATATATTATATATATATATATTTATATATATAAAAACGTACCTATGTATATGTATGCATATATCACTAAACTCCTCAGTGACAAGAAATCGTAAACATGAGCAAAAGCAATCAATAAATAAAAGAATCTTACCCCTAAAGGAAGCAAGCAATACGATGTGGGCGACGGAAGCTGAAATCGCTTTCATACAGACCTTAAGCAAACTTGGCAACTTTCGGCATCAGGCATTTTTCGCAAATGCGACAGCACAGGAGGAAGATTTGTCAGTAAAATGTTTTCTCTACACATGAAAGGAAGGAAGGGAGGATGGAAGGCTTGCAGTGCTTGGCTTGCACTTCTTGTAAAACCGATTCGATCCGGTAAAATATCTGATTCTATGTTTGATCGAAATCATTTTAACATTGTTCTCATGAAGTTTATATAAAACATCAAATATATAATATAATATAGAATAATATAATATTATAAATATATATTATATATATATAATATATATAGATATATACAATAATATATATATATATATATATATTATATACTTATATTATATAATATATGTATTCAAGTTTCTTAAAAACTTGCTTGTATTGATTTCTTGTGCAAAGTTTATGAAGATAAATCTTCTAGTCAGATACCATCTTGTTTAAATGAGGTTTAACTGCTTTATTCTTTATATGAATAAAACAGATACAATTGTGCAAGGTGGATCAAGTTTATATAAATAATATATATATATATATATATATATATATATATTATATATAAATATATATGTGGGTGTATATATATAATATATATATAATTATTATATATATATAATCTCTATAATATATATATATCTATATATATATATTATATCCAGAATTTCCATGGCGAGATGTCACTAAGAAACTCAACTCCTCGTTATCGGATAAACTAGCGGTACAGTGTAATTAGTGTAAGTATATGCGTGTGTGGATATTATGTATTTATATATAAATACATATGTTTGTGCGCGCGCGCGTGTGCATGTATGTATCTATGTATTCAACGATTCAGTCACTTGATAAGTAGTGAAGTACTTGGGTGTGTAACCACATAAAGAGGAACTATTACGGAAAAAATGACAATGAAATAAAGAGCTTCGATGAGGAAATAATGGAGACTGTCAGCTGTGGAAAATATAATCCGGGAAGTCTACAAATAATTATGAATAACGGAAAAAAACATAAAAAGAAGTGCGAAAAAAATGAATTTGGCCAAGTGCATTTCGCCATCGGCTACCATTCCGGTGGTCGAAGGTCGATTCTCGGACTTTGGCCAAACGCCGGAGCCCAGAGGAATTTATTTCTAGTGATAGAAAATTAATTCCATCGATACAATGTGGTTTCGGTATCCCACAAATTGAGCTTGTATGTCCCGTTCTGCTAGGTAACAACCAATTGGTTCCTAGTCACGTAAAAATATATCTAATCCTTCGGGCCAGCCCTAGGAGAGCTGTTAATTAGCTCAGTGGTCTTGTAAAACTAAGATATACTTAACTTTGACTGATGGACTGCTCTTCATCCACTGGGGATCTAATTACTACTGCAGTCAAACCCTAAATAAAGAAAACATAATCACTAAGAAAACTTGCACTATATGGGGAAGGAAATGGAGGCAGAAAACTAATAATAAACTGGATCTTAGAATACGATAAATGGAGGAATTCGTCCAATTAGAATGAAGCCCTTTTCTCATACCGTGAGTATCTTGTAGATCTGATGTATTTTTTGAGGATGGACGAAACTAGAAATCTGAAAGTTGTTGAAACAGGAGGCAAATGAAAGAAACCGTAAGCAAGAGTTAAGATATGCGGATAAAAACCAAGAGTATGGAGCAATGAGTTTTAAATATGGGTGGCTTAAGTATGGAAGTAGTTGATTCGTAGATATTTTGAAGAAAATATAGCAGATGACAGCAGAGCAAGAAAATGGGTGAATATCAAAACAATTATAACAAGCAAGGTAGCAAGGTATGTGCAGAACACCACATGTGAGGAGCCTTGGAGGTCGGAATGAATGAAGGAATTACTTAGCCAATCTCCTTCATGGTAACAGAGTGCTCGATGCAAATGAATTAATAAGGTGAGATTCCTAAATGTACTTTTGCAGTGAGTGGCTTAAGGATGAGAACCGTGGCGATACACAGAAGTGAAACGAAGGATAGAGTAGGTGGATAAAAGAGTGGAGTGTTTCGGAATGGTTTGGTCATTTGGAAATAATGAAGTGTAACAATAGGCTGATGGAAAGCGTATACAATTCAACAGTGTTAGAAAGAAAGGGTAAAGGACAACACAAAAAGTGCTGAATATATCGTGTGAAAGAGGTACTGCAACAGGGGAGCATAATATTCATGAAGCACACAAATACTTTCAAAATGAATGAGAACGGCCAATGTGAATGGGGGTTCGATGCGCTGCGGATGGGCCTTCTCTTGACGCATATGGAGCTGTTAAGTTTCTTTCTTGCACAGAGGGTTAGCCTCGACTCAGAAGATAAAGCAAGGAAATATCACTGATCATTATGATGCTGTTGCTCTGGAGCCTTTCGTGTGTGTGCATGTATGTATGTATGTGTGAATGTATGTATGTGTGTGCATACATACATATATATATAGTAATATATAAATATATATATATATATATATATATATATATGTGTGGGGTGTGTGTGTGATGTATGTGTGTGTGTGTGTGTGTATAATATACATATACTATATAGGTATAATTCGTATTACGCTTCAATACGACGCGATGGTATATATATATATATATATATATATATATATATATATATATATATATATATGTATGTATGTATGTGTAAGTATGTATATGTATACATATGTGTGTTGTGTGTGTGGTGTGTGTGTAAACGTTTAATCTGATAAGCTTAAAATTCGAAGTTAGACATTTTCCCTATGAAATAGCCTTCTATATTCACCAATGTAAACACTGAAGGCAATTTGTCGAAAGTTTAAAAACTAGAAATGATAGACTTCCAAAGTCATTGATTAACAGCAGTACTCCAAAGACTAACAGCCATGCAAACGTGAAAGGTGAAATAACTCTATGAAATGAAAAGATTAAAAAACTGCTGAGAGAGAGAGAGAGAGAGAGAGAGAGAGAGAGAGAGAGAGCGTCCCTTGAAACAGTTTCCCCTACACTGCTCAAAGATTACCAATTTCGAAGCCTTCCCTTTTCAATTTTGATATTCTCAACTCAGAGAGCGAAGAATCCTCCAAAAATGACTTGAACCTGACATAAGAACAATCCAGCGCAGCCAAATTACCCAGAACCAATTCGAGAGAGGAAAATTCATGTCAATAACATTTCCCTTCTCTCGCCGGAAGCCAGGGAAAACCAATAAATTCCTATATTGAATCAAACAACAAAGAGATGGAATAAATCGTAGTGCAGTGACAAAACATGCCACGAGTAGAAAAAGCGTGCCTGTAAATACAGGATAAAAGTAAACAAGCCAACGCATGATGCTTCCGTAACTGTACCAGCAAATTAAACAAACTAAAACTAGCAGACAGACCAAGAAGGACTGTTTGATATACGTAGCTCATTAATAGTTTTGAAAACGACTCACGACATAACATCCGAAATACTACATCACTTTTAAATCTAATGGAAGACAGAATCCACAAGCAGCTAATGCATGAAACCTTTATAATGAGTGTAAGTGCGGTTCTATGAATGAAAAGAACAAGAGCAAGCTGTATAGACTTTACCTTTGCCAAGATGACTCGCCAATAAATAAATAAATGCGTCACAATTTTTCAGTTAATTAATCGAATGTTATAGAAAACTATTTAATTTTGACATTGGTCTTTCACCTTTGAATTAAATCTTAATATTCTTAATCATTGGTTTCCTTCATAAAACATTTACAGGGCCAGAAGGGAGATTCCAAATCACAGACATTTTCATTAACGAACTTCAGTGTAAAGGATAAGCCAGATTTTTAGGATATTTCCGTCACAATTTATAAATATTACCACAATTAAGTATTCGGCTATGAAACACATGAGCCATCTAAAATTTGTGATCATGACCTACTGCCAGCTATTCCAAAACGTTTTCGAGGTCACCATATAAAAAATAAAAAAATGAAAATGAGTGCACCATTTTTCCAATAATCTTAGTTAACCTACAGACAGACAAAGAAAACCAGAAACATATCCTCCTTATGGTTCTTTGCAGCGTCCCTTCGGTCCCTGGCTGCAAACCCCTTTTATTCATTAACTGTACCTCCATTCATATTCTCTTTCTCCCATCTCACCGTCCACCCTCACGTAACAATTGATTCATGGTGCAACTGCGAGTTTTCTTCCTGTTACAACTTTAAACCTTTTCACTGTCAATTTCCGTTCCAGCGCTGAATGGCCTTAGTTGCCCCAGTTCTTGACATGTATGCCTAAAGTCAATAAATCAATCAATCAATCAATCTAAAATTCAGCGATAAAAATAGTTGCGTCTCCATCCTCAGGACTATGTTAACATTTTGGATTTTACCCATCGCAACATTACTCTTAACACCTGACTTTCGAACCATTACACATTTTTCAATCGAAAATTACCATGATTAGTATCACTGCCACTATTTTCAAAAAAGGCAAAATATTATCGTAAAGAAGCCTCAGCATTGATCTTATCTAAATAAGTTAACGGAACATATGGTACTAATATAACACCGTTTTATTCCTCTTATTTTACTGCATGTATGTATGTATGTGTGTGTATACATACATACATGTATATGAAAGATGGAGGGCATATGAAAGAGTAGAAAGCTTTGTTGGAAGAATAAATACGACAGAAAAATGTATTTTCATCGAATAATACTGCAGGTTGTATGGAAACTTTTAACGAACTAACGAACACTAAAATCTGAATAAAAAACCAATACAAAATTCACGTTTCAAATACGCTAATTTAATGCAAACAAATCGGTAAACTTTTTCTGGTTATTAAAAAATTTCCATATTTTATACTTTCCCTTTCATTTGTAACAGATTTGTGGTTATAGATAAAATTGTATACGTAAACTTAACGAACAAAATAATAATAATAAAAAAAAAGTGATGTCCGTATTTTTAAGGGGCTAGATCAATGGTTTCTGTCAAGTTCTTAATAATCCTTGACATACAATTTAACGAGATTTGTAGAAAACAAACTACAATCTTATACCAAAATCGACGCTAAACTCTGAATGCTCTGAGTAGCAGAATACCAAAATGGTATTAATAGCCTCAAAATCTACTGATTAACTTCTAAACTGGACATGAATTATTCTAAAACATTATCACTACTGATATGTACGTATAATGTTTTAAAGATAAGCCATTGCGCAAGTAAAGCACTTCAACTATTCATTCCAAAGGTGCACATCTGCGTAAAGTATGTATGCAAGTGTCTTATATATATATATATATAATATATAATATATATATATATATATATATTATATTATAATATAATATACTATATATATATATATATATATAATTATTATATATATATACATATATATACACACACATATATATATGCATATATATACATATATATATGTGTGTGTGTGTGAGTGTGTGTGTGTTTGTAAACTTACGGCAAGTCCCTTTGTATGAGGTTGCGCGTCTCATGCTCTTTCCCACCCCGATAGTGACCAACACAGTTGGCTATCTACCAGGTACTGAGGTACATGACTCACAATGTATGTCAACTAAAGTAGAATAGAATTTTATTGGAGTGTAAGTAAGCATAAGTAAATAAGGGAAAGATTTCGAGACTTCGCTCGTCGGGGAAAATTCCAAACAAATCCTAAGATATCTAAGTCCGCCTTCCAATGCCCAGAAGAGTTCACCAACCTCTATCTGAAACGAAACGGTAAAAAGACACTTCGCATTATTATGCAACTGGTCAGGAAAACTAACCACAGACACTGAAATCTATTTAGTCAGAGAGAAAAAGAGAAAAGGAGAAGGAGAAGGATACTTATGAACAAAACATCACCAAATTATCCAAGGTCAATGATTTAATTATTTCGCAACGGTCAGCCTTAACAATGTCGGCAATTGTAGACAGGAAATAAAAGAAGATATAACCTGGGTATATTTCTTTGCGACATTGTCAAGACAAACTTAATTAAACGAAAAACCGAAGGAGTCCTTATTTACTTATCCGTACTCATGAACTTAAACCGTTTTCAGTTCATAAATGTAACCCAAAATAAAATTCATGATTCATAACGGTGAAATAATATATATATATATATATATATATATTATATATATATATATGTATATATATATATAATATTAATATATATATATATTATATATATATATATATATATTATATATAATATATATATATATGTGTGTGTGTATATATATATATAATATATATATATATATATATATATATATATATATATATATATATATATATTTTTCACCGTTATGAATCATGAATTTTATTTTGGGTTACATTTATTAACTGAAAAACGGTTTAAGTTCATGAGTAAGTATAAGTAAATAAGGACCCCTTCGGTTTTTCGTTTAATTAAGTTTGTCTTGACAATGAAATTCTTTTTGAAATACGGATGTCTGGAAAACGAAGTACATAATGTATTTTTGGGAAGAGTCATGAAGAATGTAAAAAGAAAGTGATTGTAGGGTTGTTTTTAATATAATACATATATATATAATATATATATATATATATATATATCTATATATATATATATATATAATATATATATATAAACGTGTATATACTTTATATATAATTATATAAATATATATATGTATATATATATATATTATATATATGTAATTTTATATATATATATATAATATCACTATATATATATAATATATATATATATATATGTATTTATATATATAATATATAATTATATATATATATATATAAAATAATATATATGTATATATATTATATATATATAAAAATATTATATATATATATATATATATATATATACGTATATATATAATATATATTGTATATTAATATAAATATATATAATATATATATATATATATTATATATATATATTATATTAAAAAATATATAATATAATATATAATATATATTAAAAACAACCCTACAATCACTTCCTTTGTTTACACTTGCTTCATGACTCTTCCCAAAAATACATTATATATATACTTCGTTTTCCAGACATCCGTATTTCAAAAAGAATTTCAAAAAATCAAAATATCCTTCTGTCGTTACGAGAGCCTTATATTTTCCCGCACTGGTCTATAATCTTCCTCACCGCTAAGAGATAGAAAGAAGTGGTGTGGAAAAGAGGAGCCAAGTGACCCTTCTGCACGGCAGCCAACAAACCTCTTCAGTTCCATTGATAATTATACAACCACCATGAATATCTGCCACTTACGGAAGTGCGACTTTTCTATTCACTTAAGTGTTAAGCCATAAATATCGTTTATATCGAATTCACTATACGTTGGTAATAAACTCACATCAAGGGACGTGATCGCTGTCAAGTGCTCCCAACTCCGCCAGCATTCAAACCAGGACTTTTGATTTTGATACAACAATTAACAGTCGGCTTTTACCATTCGGCTATAGTAAGCGATGCAAGTTGATTCCGACTCTGCTCTACATATTCCTATTCTGTTCTTACAATCTGTGTAAACCCATCTCCACCAATATTACAACCACCTCTTCCCATCCATCAGATCTACAGGATTTTTATGTTACTGCTCAGTCGAACCTATATTTTTCTCTTTTCTCCAGGTTATTTGTACTACAAAATTACGTCCCAATCATGACTACATATCGTGACTGTGCCTAATCATAAAGAGAAATGACTTCCTTTTTAACATAATTCTTTCCACTAACTTTATAGACAGAATTCCGCGCCAATTTTCCTTCTCAAAACTGAGCCCTACTGAAAGGTCATCTGTGTGTTGTGATTGCTGGAATCGTCGGTCATCTTTGAGTAATCGGAAAAAAGCAATCTTCGCTTCCTATCGCGTTTTATTACGGGCAGCTACTGTACATGCCGTACATATGCTCGTGTTTAAAATCTGGAATAATCTTTTAACCTTTGTGCTCTTTCCCAATATGGATCTTTCTCTTTTTCCCCGATGAGGATTATTTCCTTCAGCTGCTTTGGTCTCGCTAAAGGGAAGGACGCAAATGAAGAGTTGCAAGGTGAAGATTTCTCTACTTCACTCTGTTTAGTATGCATTCATGCTCTCTCTCTCTCTCTCTCTACACACACACACACACACACCACACACACACACACACACACACATATATATATATATATATATATATATATATATATATTATATATATATCGAGCTACAAATGTCCTTTAATTTTTCTAATTCGCTCTACCCCTCGGAATTAATATATTTTTCATGTATGTTTAACCGAAGGGGAATTTATTCAGCGATAATAGAATTGCCGCCGACGGGCACGAACCGTCGACATCTTCAATTCCATGTGGCGGGGTGAGCTAAGGCTTCATTGCCAGTCCTGGAATTGAAGATGTCGACGGTTCGTGCCCGTCAGCCGGCAATTCTATTATCGCTGAATAAATTCCCCTTCGGTTAAACATATATAAAAAATATATTAATTCCAAGGTAGAGCGATTAGATATTAAAGGACATTTGTAGCTCGATATATGTATATGAATCACGGTAATGTGATATGACAATATATATATATATAATATATATATATATATATATATATATACACACAAGCCACTTTCACTATGAAATTTTCTAATATTCACAATATATTAAGTTACAAATGTCGTTTAATATCCAATTCACTCTACCCGGGAATAACATACCCCGAAAGGTTATGTTATTACCATAGGTTATTTTGTAATACGTATCACCCGGTGGAGAAATTGATTATCACTTATAATTCCCTTTCAGTTCATGTTATTCCCGAGGTATGGTTAATTGTATATCAAATGTTTGTAGCCGAATGTTTTTTTAATATATTATTTATATTCACGCCTTCCTTTTAAATTCCGTAACTAAAACTCAAAGAGAAAAGCTCAGAATATACACTTTTACCTATTATGACATTTTCAAAAACATACTACGGCAGTATAAGTAATAAGAGAAATGAACAAATTTCTCTCATTCCTTCGGAACCGTACCTGTTGATCGGCCTGTCAGCATTATGGTTCTCTGAACAATGAGCGGAGGAAAAAAGGAGAGAGAGAAAAAAAAAAAAAAAGTCTCATTTTTCTCTCTCGTGACCAAAAGCATCAAAGCTGAATTTTGTCTTTTGAACACCGACGAGTTAAAACGTTATTACTGACGTCTAATCTAGTGTGGCTTGTGATAAAGAGTAAGGGCTTAATCCGTTACCTACATTTTTGGAAAGCAATGAAGTATTTAGCAATCTGAAGACACATTTCTTTTACCTTCATCACATCATTTTCCACCACCTTATAACTTCAATATTCCTCCATTTCACTGTTAACAATGGTATACAAGACACACTGGCGCTAAAGAGCATTTCATGCTCCAGGAAAAATGTCTGTAACATAAACAGAGAAAAACTAATATAAATTTTCTAGAGGAATTAAAAATCATCATTCGACGACATACGAGAACTATTTTATTTATAACCATTATCCTCGCCTGGAATCTAGTGGTTTACAGCTTCCATCTGCATTTCCCCTTTTCTTTTTTCCATTTAGCTAAAAATCAAGACATAAATAGATAATCCATCCTAGGTTTCCATTTTCCACTGTCAGGTCACTTTACATTAAATTTTCTCTCTCTCTCTCTCTCTCTCTCTCTCTCTCTCTCTCTCTGTGTGTGTGTGTGTGTGTGTGTGTGTGTGTGTGTGCAACGCAGTTTTGGACTTATGGACAATCAAATTAATGATAAACCTCAACTGTAGGTTTAACTAAAAAAAAAAGCACAAAAAAATGATGACGTTTAATAATAAAAGTATAAAAGAACAATCAAGGCTCAGTACATCCAAACAGCCGCGAGCTGTGATGCAATTGAGCAGCTTCACAAGAGTAAACCCATCGAACACTACACACTTGGTATCAAAATGTGAGAGTCACTTTCCTCTTACTCCCTTTTTCTCATCGCATTGATTAGCGAATGGCAATGTTCTTGTCTCATTATTTTCCTGAGCTTCGTTGAGGCTGCAGAACTGGAATGGGAGATAATGTTCTAGCTGACTATATGAGAGAGAGAGAGAGAGAGAGAGAGAGAGAGAGAGAGAGAGAGAGAGAGAGCCATTTCGTGACTTCAAAGAAAACTTCATTACTGGGAGTGGTTACTCGACGCCTCTGATTGACACGGTCGAGTTCTATTACCAAAGTCCTCTAAAATGAATTTAAAACCATGAACAACTTCAGGAATGCTTGGAACATTCTGAATTGACTTGACGTCATATACATTATCCCGAATATCTGAACGGGAAATTTTATCATTCATTATCGAAAACGGTCTCACACGAATACGCAGATTCAGTGTTACTCTTTTCCCCTTCCTTGTGAGGAACACTCCACTTAAGCTCGTCATTAGAGAAACGTCCACCAGTGAGTAAAGGAAAAAGTCGTGACTGGAAAAAATAATTTAATTAACCCTTGCATAAAAACTCATGTATGAAGAATCGAATCAATTGTACGCTTCCTTATTCAATGACCTTTTAACGAGTAATTAAAGGCAATTAGAAGGATAAAAAAAAGGGTATCGAGAAGAAAAGTTTGATAATGCTATTAAGGTTCCTACTTTAATTTTACGGTACCACAGCTTAAATGACAATAAATGTTATGCTCTTCTTCCTTATAACAGGTTTGGCGCAACTACAAATTATGGAGTATTAAAGTTAGTGCGGGTGACGCCTTTGAATAAAATACACAGTACAGTACCATAAAACAGTAAGCAAATAATCGATATGTAGAACTGTTTTAAATTTCTTAGAGAGAGGGTGGAGGAGGAGACATTAAAATAATCAAATTCCATAGCACAAGAGACAGCAAAAATGCATCCGGTCTTGATACGGAAAAATGACCCTGCATGTCCTCCGGGCTGCTTGCACGTGACGTACAACCTCATATTTTCCCTTGGTGATCCATAATCACCTTAATTGCGGAGGAACAGAAAGGGGAGGGAAAACTTTGCACGATTTCTGTTACAGTGAGCCGCCATTGATTTCCAAACTCGTTTTCTTCTGCAGTTGAACCTAAATACTATGCATAAGGGAATTCCAAAGTAATTCTGTTCCTCGCGTATCTCATTCCATTAATAAACGAAGCCACCGTAGACGGCAACTCACCGGTACCTCAAAGGTGAAAGGTACCCTTTAAATTTTCCGTAATTGTTTCCCTGACATTTATATTACTTTCACATACAAAACTGGCAATGAAAATCAAGTTCTTAATTGTTATCAATAAAACCGTTGTGGGTTATTTGCTGAATGAAGTAAAAATGATTGGTCGTTAGAGACATGAAGAAAGCTGAGAGTGCCCTTATCCTTACTGTTAATAAATTTCATGTTTGGCCACTTGAATGGTACAAGATCTGCGGGATCATACTACAGATTAGTAGGTTGCTGTATTTTTATTTATTCCATGTATCCTACAGAGTTAAAATTCAATAACATTGTTGGTAATGTAAATATTTTTAGTCCTGGGATTCTGCTTAGAAGAGAACGAAAGGTTCGTGTAATTGAATTTTCTGTTATGGAATTATTAGAAAAAAAGATTTCAATAATAATAATGTAGTTAATGGAAAATATGATAATTATACCTGTAAAAGATTCTGCTTCGACTTAACACTACTAAATGACTCAATGTGCAAATAACGAGATTCTTCGAAAATTGCTTTCTACCACTAGCTTGTTGATATTATCTGCTCTCCAGTAATGAGAATTCTGCAAGGCTGTACCGCTTCCTAAATAATGTACACAGTATAAAGCACAAAAACGAATATTTTTGAAAAGTAATACATTAAAAACATACTCATGAAGCCTATTTACATTTCACTGCCCTGGATATATGGATGCGGGTTCGATGTTAGCTCTGCTTCCACAACTCTTCATAAAAACCCTTATCTATGTCGCTTTCCAGATAACCGAGTTCCTTAAGTAAAAACCACGCCGGTGAATCAATGCGAGAGTGAGGAGAAATAGATAACGGAAAGACTTTCAGACTCCGCTCGAAAGGGAAAATCCCAACCAAATCCTGCGAAACCTAAGCCCGCCTTCAGTAGGCACAAGAGCTCACCAACATCTATCTTTGAAACGCGTCGGTACACGGACCCACTTCGCAGTACTAAAAATAACATGAGACATAACAATTGATTTAGTCAGTGAGATATATAATATATATATATATATATATATATATATATATATATATATATATATATATATATATATATATATACACACACACACACGAGGGTTGTCTGTAAAAGAAGGTTCCCAAAGATTTTTCACAATGAAAAACATGATTATTGGCATTGAATAATAAAATTTTGGAAAGCTTAGACTTTTTCCTATTTTTCGACATAATCGCCGTTGAATTCAATGCATTTTTGCATGCGGTGTACCATCTCCTTTATGCCTGAATAGTAGAACTCTCCCGCCTCTACGCGAAGGTAGCTTAAAACCTCTTCTTTTAGCTCCTCTCCGGTTTCTGAAATGCGTTATGGACGTCTGTACTTCAGTCTTTGAATTCTCTGCATCATTTGCGCAAGTGTTGTTCGCTCATACACTTTTCTCCATAGACTTCACACAGTTGGGAATGAATGTCCACCAGGGCAGCGTTTTTTGTACACAAAAAAACGAATCACAGAGCATAATTCGCCCCTGGCGGGAGAAGCGAGTGGGAGCTCCATCTCTATCGGCTGCCAAGGGACTATGAGAGGGGGGAACCAAGCTACGCCAGTGTCGCCGGATCCTGCGTAACAGCGTTCCTCGTGACTGCAGCTCCTTGGGAACCTTATTATACGGACAACCAAAGTATGAATAAAACAATACCAAATTATCCAAGGTCTATGCTTTAGTAATTGCGCAACCGTAATGCTAAGCAATTTTTGCTATTTGATATAAAAAATATATAGCACTTGGGTGTATTTCATTCCAAATATTGTCAACATGAGAATGGAAACACAAAAAATATACAAACGGTCGGCAATGTACTGGAACGAAAAGATGCAATATAAATGATGCAAAAGATCCAAAAGCAATGAATCAATTCCCAAAGATAGGAAGTCCTGCCCCGAGGCGCTCCAGTCACGGCGTCTCCCAGGCACTAGCGAATTCGCTCTGATACCGTTACTGGCCTTACTAGCGAACGGATGTATACTACCGATTCACACGTTTCAGGTCCACCAACACGTGTTCCACGTGACACGGATCATTGCTTTGGTGGCCTGTTTTTCCTCCTACTTCCTTATTGCTTTACTTTTGTTAATGAAACCCCTCCAAGTATCTCCCGTGATCCATCACGTGTAATTCTCACTGTCTCCATTCAGCAGCAAAATTTGCTTTTGTTCCCCTGGTCAATCCTTTTCTCAGCCTGCCACCCATCGTTTGTATGCTAGTTTTAATTCCAATTTGTGAACACTGCGATGTGAGTGAGTTTCGATTGGCTGTATCATTCCTGGGCAATTCGACATCTCTCTCTCTCTCTCTCTCTCTCTCTCTCTCTCTTCCAGAGGGATGCCTCCATCGTGAGTGACCAAGGACACTCACTCTCAGCTCACCCTCGCCTTCGCCCTCTGGATGCATCCACGAGCGGCGAGGAATTTCATCGCCTACGGCACCGCCGAATCTTTACAATCTCAGCTTATCATCATTCACGTGTGCCCCTAGTATTAATTTGCAAGCCACTGTTATTAACTGTTGAGTAAATGTAATTAATCGCTAACTGAGTATAATTACACCTTGCAGTAACTTGACTGAAAAAAGGACCGAAGGTGAGTAATCTTTCCACTTTACTCAGTTTTGCTTTTATATATCAGCAATTTTATAGCGTTCCGTTGCTTGGTCAAGGCTGGGATATAATAACCACCATCTCTTTTTCTCGCTACTCTACCGGATTTTAATGACTTAATGCACTGTCGAAACAATATTTTTCCATTTAGTTTAAAAACTTTGCACTAAAAAATTAGGCACAAAAATGGCTACAAATCGTTAATGTGGTTAATCACAAAGAGAAATGACACTAGTTTTAATGCGGTTCTTCCTATGTTTATTTACAGAATTCCCCAACAGTTTTCCTTCTGGCAACTGAGCCTCCCAGAAAGGTCATCTGTTTATCGTGATTATTCAAATCGCTAACCATCATTGGTAACCCAAAAAAATACCATCTTCGCTTCCTATTGCCGTTACTGTGTACATCTACATTTTCTACATGTGCTGGTGCTATTAAAGACCTAGAATAGTCTTTGACCTTTCTGCTCTTTACCAACTGGGATCGTCTCTCTCTCTCTCTCTCTCTCTCTCTCTCTCTCTCTCTCTCTCCGATGAGGAATATTTTCTTCAGCTGTTCTGGTCTCGCTAAAGGGAAAACAGCATATGAAGAGTTGTATGATAAATATTTCTCTACTTCACTCTGTT
Organism: Macrobrachium nipponense; assembly: GCF_015104395.2. NCBI lineage: Eukaryota > Metazoa > Arthropoda > Malacostraca > Decapoda > Palaemonidae > Macrobrachium > Macrobrachium nipponense. Next base: position 70,939,131 of record NC_087212.1, on the reverse strand, counting down.
TTAGTAATATATATATATATATATATATATATATATATATATATATATATATAATATATAGGTTTATATATATTATATATATATATATATATATATATATATATATATATATATATATATATATACTAAAACAGAGTGAAGTAGAGAAATATTTATCATACAACTCTTCATATGCTGTTTTCCCTTTAGCGAGACCAGAACAGCTGAAGAAAATATTCCTCATCGGAGAGAGAGAGAGAGAGAGAGAGAGAGAGAGAGAAGAGAGAGAGGAGAGAGAGTGACGATCCCAGTTGGTAAAGAGCAGAAAGGTCAAAGACTATTCTAGGTCTTTAATAGCACCAGCACATGTAGAAAATGTAGATGTACACAGCAACGGCAATAGGAAGCGAAGATGGTATCCATATATATATATCTATATATATATATATATATATATATATATATATATATTATGCGTGTGAATATAGATTCCAATTTTATATTCAAGCTTTTTTTTCTAGTTGCAAACTAAGAGTCAAAGAAAATGGTATTGACCTGCACATTCTTGACATTTTTGACATTTTCAATATACATACCTACTATGGTAGCCTAAGTAATAAGAGAAAACTGAGAAATGAACAAACGTCTCCATTTCCTTCGGAATTATATTTGTCCATCGGCCTGTCGATGTTTACATCTATTTGTATGGTGGGTCTCTGAACAATAAGCGGAAAAGTCATATTTTTCTCTCTAACCGACGGTATTCAAAGTTATTACTGAGTTCCAATCTATGTGGGGTTTTTGATAAGGAGTGACATCCACGATGTCTGGTGGCTACATATTTGAAAAGGTGACAACACCATCAGTTTCAATTCCGTCAAAGCATCGTATTTCATCACTTCAGAACTTCTAAACTTCAAAACTATTTCACAGCTAAAAAAATAGACATAATCGATGGAGGCGCTAGAATAAATCTCTGAATATAATTCCCTGAAAAAATGTTGATAATAAATCGAGAGAACGACTAATAACAACTGTTGAGAATCATTAAAAGATATTATAAAAGTAACTTGCATTTATCTATTTATTTATTTACTACATGGTATCATTCTCCTCGTCCGCAGAAAATTTGTTCACGACTTTCCTCTGTCTTTTACTTTAGACTCTTCTTCTGTGGCTAATAATTAATCAAGACATACTGGAAGGTCCTTCTCAGAAATCCATCGGCAAAGGCTCTTCCATTCCAGTGCATATCCGGATCTTTAAAATCAATTTTCGTCTGGGTTGTATATAAGTTGCTTTTATTTTTAGTCGATCAAAACAGATGCTGAAATATCCGTTAAAGGAAATGCTCTCTCTCTCTCTCTCTCTCTCTCTCTCTCTCTCTCTCTCTCTCTCTCTCAAAATATATACGCACTTTATCTGCATGTGGTTATGGACAATCAAATTAATGATACACCTCATCTACCGTCTAAATTAAAGACCATGACAAAAGTGAAAAAATCCGACGCCTAATAAGAAAAGCTTAAAAGAACAAATTAAGGTCCAGAACACCTGCATACTCGCAAGTTTTGATGCAATCTGAACAGTGTTACACGAGTAACTCCACTGAACAACACTCACTTGGTAAGAAAATTTTCTGGTCACTTTCCTTTTACTTCCTTTTTCTCATAGGCATAGATTAGCAAATGGCCATGTTCTTGTCTCATTATTTCCCCGAGCTTCGGGGAGACTGCAGACTGGAATGGGAGGTAATGTCGCTAAGTGACAATAAGAGAGAGAGAGAGAGAGAGAGAGAGAGAGAGAGAGAGAGCAGTTAGCCTTTTCGTAACCTCAAAAAAAAAAACACTACAGGGAGTGATGAACTAACATCATCAATTGCGCAAAGGTAAAGATGAACAATACTGGCTCTTTTAGACTTCGAATAAAAAGATATCACTTGTGTGTATTTCATTCAAATATTGTTAAGAAAAGCTTAACTAAACGAGAATCCCACGGATCGTGATGATGATCAACATGAGAACGAAAACCGAATGTGTAACCATCCAGTAAATTATGTATTAGGTCACATTGGTCTTCAAACCGTGGGACATGGGCTGATTATCAGGTGGGCCACGAAAAAAAAAATGTAAAATTTACAGTTAAATAAACAATATATAAAAATAAAAATAAAAGTATATTTTCTTTTATCCAGACTATAATGATAAATAAACAGCATATGTAAAATATGGAAATACATTTTTTTTCTTATTCTATAAACATTCTGAGCATATTTGTATATTGAATTTATGGAAATCTTTATTTTGAATTTATGGTAATAACACGAAATAAAATTCCAGTTCCAGGAACTATATGTTGCATTTTGAACTTATCAATTCCTATTCTAAATCTGAAGTAGTGGGCCAAGGGTATTTGGAAATATCTAAAGTAGGCCATGACCTCAAAACGTTTGAAGACCGCGTATTAGGATGAAAAGATTGAAGAGATCCGACATTAATGATAATAGTTCCCTGTTGTCGAAACTACTAGTCACATTTATTGAAGATTCTGGGTACTTCGTGTCGGTCCTTGCAGAGATGGGCAAAACCAACCAAATACCATCGCCATGGATTTTTTTCTATATTAAAACATAAATATTGTTTAATTTCGAATTCACTCTACCTCGGCGAATTACCACTGATAAGCTGCTCCTGCCCCTCCACCACATTTTAATGGTTTTTTTTCTTTCTTTCTTTTTAAGTTCTTTGTACTACAAATTACGTCATAACCATGACTACGACATCTACTGGTGGTAAAGACCTAAAATGGTCCTTGACCTTAGAGCTCTTTCCGAATTTGGATCTTTCTCTTATTCCCCGATAAGGATGATCTTCTTCAGCTGCTTTGGTCTCGCTGAACGGAAGGCAGCTTAGGCAGAGTTGAATGAAGAAGATCCTCTCCTGCACTCTATTTTGTATGCTTCTTTATATACGTGTGTGTGTGTATATATATATATCTATAATATATATATATATATATATATATATATATATATTATATATATAGATATATATATAATATCTATATATATATATATATATGATATATATAATTTATATATATAATTGTTGCATGCATGCATATATACATACCTAACTAATGCTCGGGCTTTTGATAAGTCATCTAAAATCCAGAGAAAAAGACTCGAACTAAACACACTTAACTTTTTAGACATTTTAGAAGCATACATTATGACTAGAAGAAATACGAGATAACTGACAAATGAACAAAAGCCTCCCATTCCTTAGTAATCATATCTGTCGATCGCTCTGTCAAGGTTTACTGCTTATTTGTTTTATGGTTCAACGAACAATGAGAGGAAAAGTCGCAATTTTCTCTCTAGCGACCAAAAGCATCAAAGCCGAAAAGTGCCTTTTGAACACCAACGGTGTTACCACGTTATTACTGAAGTCCAAGCTATGTGGGGAGTTTGATAAGAAGCCTTTGCAGGCAGACTACATTTTTGGAAAGGAATACGGTTTTGGAAGGACGAAAACAATAACTGTTTTCATTTCGTCATATTATCATATTTCATCACCTCTTAACTTTAAAGTTATGCATTTCATTGTTAAAAACAGAGCACAAGACAAGGTGGCACTAAATAGAATGTCACATTAAAATCCCAAACAAAGTTTTATAATAAGAATAGTAATTAATATCTACTTGTACAAACTAAGAAATTGCTATTCGAAACAATATTGACAACTCTAAAATGATTTATTTATTCGTGTCATTTATTATTATATTTATTTATTGCATCGTATCGTCTTCCCCGCCTGAAGACAATTTGTGTGAAATTTACCCATTCAATTCCTTTTCGACTTTTCCCTTAAGATAATAATCAAGACATAAGAGCCCTATGAGTTTTCCAAATGGAAACACTATTCCTTTGTGTATCAGGACCTTTAGATTACGATTTCTTGTGGGTATTATATAATTTGCCTTTACTTCTAGTACATCACAGTAACTGTTGAAATATACCTAACACGAAATACAGTCTCTCTCTCTCTCTCTCTCTCTCTCTCTCTCTCTCTCTCTCTCTCTCTCTCTCTCTCTCTCTCTCTCTCTCTCTCTCTAACACACACTATTAATCCTCGATTAAGGGCTTAAACAGATACGCAAATTCAATGTGACCCTTTTCCCTTTATTGCGAGGAAAATTACCCTTGATCTCATCATGAGAGAAGCGTCCAACAGTGTAAGTAAACGAAAAATTCACGACTGGTAAAATAATTCAAGTAATCCTCAAATTTAAAGTATGCAGTGTCCAATTAATTCTTCGTTTCTTCCCCCACTCGTGACCTTTTAACACGTAATTAAAGGTAATTAAAATGAGAAAAGCCTGGTAGAAAGCACCGAAGTTAGTATGAGCCACGACTTTGACTAACATACAGTACAGTAAGTTCCAAAACGGAAGCGACAAATTTCAGAGAATTTCGTTCGAAATTCACTAACTGGCAACTACAAATCGTAGCTGAAAAAACAATTTTTTTTTTTCTACAGTGAAAGCTCTATCAAGCAAAATAAAGTCAACATATGATGCACAAATATCAAATCTATGATATTTATAACAATCATAAGAAAAAATTGCGGTAATAGTAATTACTTTAAAGTATAGCAATTACTTCAAACTATAGAAACGAAACAATTTGAAATTCTCGTTCAACACAGAATTACCAACATTACCAATGTATATTTCGAGCAATGTGGAAACAAATATTTAATATTATAGTGTATTATCAATTATTTTAGCGAAGATGCATAAAACCATGCAAGTATCAATAGAAAGAATGCACCTAGATTCAATGGAGAAGTTGGGGGTGGTTGGTAGTTCTGATTCTAGCTTCTAGGACCGAGCATAAAAGTTAAAACACCATCTTCGAGAAAGGCTCTAACCTCTGCTGCTACCTTCAGGTGACTAGGCCTAGTTCCGGGCATTGCAAGGCTTACAATGCAGGGCCACTGTCTGTTATTTAGGCAAAGATAGAAGAACCTTCAGGACCGACACCAGGACCTGTCCTTGCACCTGGGAAACAGACTCGCTATATAAAAAATAAGAAAGTCGGTCGAAAGCAACCAGAACACCCGTAAAATCACCATCTGGTTAAGTAGGGAGACGGACAGACCTCAACAACCCCTTTCCCCCTCTACCTCTACCTCTACCCACAATACTAACTCCAACTTTTTCACTTCAACCCATTACCTCAAATCTTCGAATCAAATTCCAACCGTGAAATTTAAGATTGAATTTGCGTAAGTGGGCGTATCATAAGGGAGTGATATCACCCAAATTCATATTTCCACTGACAACCAGTAATCAGTTCGATCCAGTCAAGTATTATTGCGTAACAGAAATTTATGAGTTTTTTGGGATATACATATATATTATATATATATATATATATATATATATATATATATTATATATATATATATATAATATATATATATATATATAAAAAGAAGCACCCGAGCATGACCAATAGGCCTAGTGCTCGATCCTTAAAACAGACCTCTGGTTATTCCTGATAGATAAAAACTTCCTGAGAGAGAGAGAGAGAGCGAGAGAGAGAGAGAGCATAACAGGGGATACTCGAATTAAAATAATGCTCGCTAAGCATATTCACACTCCGGATCGCATGGACAAGAATAGTCTCACTTGTGCACTGAAAAAAAAGGTGGAAACCTACGAAAATACTTTTTTGGTGCGACCCTGAACGCAATTCCGCATGCACAAATTTGCACAATCGAGAAATTCATGAAATTATTAACTAACAAGCTGGAAAATATATTTCCTTGATTCTTGAAATAGGCCTAACCATGTAACCAACGCTAAACGCGCACATAACTTGGATTTCGTTTTTTTTTTTTTTTTTTTCACCAACTTGTCTTATTTATATTTCATTTAATCTGATGCTAAACTTCTCTGTGCTTTATCAAAAGAAATCATAATAACTTTCGATATAACGCTATAAAAGTAGAAAGTTAATTTACAAATATTAGGCCAATGCTTATGCACACGGTTCCTGCTGCCACTCTATGATGAACACTTCATATCACACTTTGGAAGCCGCAGATGTTTCTTTGGGGAAATTTTTTTTTTTTTCTATTAATAAACAATTACTGAACTAACATTGATCATTCACTGAGGGAATACTTTGTGCGCTTATACAGTTAATCACTGATACGTATTATCAGATAAATAGGATGACAATAATTGGAATAAAATATAATAACTGGCAATCCCATGAGTTTCTATAGAAGTACGATCAATTCTGAGATTTGTCGCTTCACTTCTGGACTTTCTGTACATCTATATAACCTGGACGTTGAGGGAATAAATGTGCGAAAATACCGAGAACTCCGAGAGATGATGAATGCTTTCATAAAGAGACAAAAGACCACGAATTTGTGATGGACACTGCCGGGTGATATTAAACCAAAAAAATTAATAACAAAAGGAAGAATGAAAATGTTAAACATTTCTTTTTCTAATTAGCACTGATGATGGCCACTGTCTCTTAACTTGCGCATTGCAACACTGCAAGTGAAGAGTCGTGAAGGAAAAAACAAGAAATATATATATATAGATTTTGTAGGATATAAATAATGGTAAGGAAGGCCAAGTGCTGGGACTTATGAAGTCATTCAGTGCTGACAGGGAAATTGAAAATGGAAAGGTTTGAAAAATGCAACAGGAGGAAAGCCTCGCAGTCGCACGACGAAATAATTGTTAGGAGGTGGATAGCAAGACAGATGAAAGAGAATTTGAATGGAGCTACAGTAAAAGGAATTAAAGGGGTTGAAGCTGGGGACCGAATGGATGCTACAAAGAACCTTAAGTAGTGCCTACAGCGTACACCATGAGGTGCACTACCACTCCCTCCGCCCCCATCCCCCCCCCCCCAACCCCCCCCCAATGGGAAATGTAAATGATGACTGTAATCATTTAAAAGGAAGGATTATCAAAATACGATTACTGAAATCCCTGGATATGTTAGTCTGTATGATCGAAAATCGGATTGAACTTCGAGAAAATCTTGACACAAAACAGAGGAATGATGAATTCTACAGTATCGGACTTTATGACAAGCACATTTGTTAGTTTCTGAAGCACCACTGTAACCAAATGCAGCTAATATCAGACTCTAAAGGTCTGATGCAACTTTCAATTCCTAATTTTTGCTCCTTTTGGTTAGTTTTGGGGTCATCATAATGTTCTGTAACTTATATAGGAAAAAACTTGATTTTTAAGACGAGGTTGCTAGGTTACACCAACGTTCATACTCTACTGATGGCCAGGAAAAAGTGCCTAGCATTAGTCAGCTTATTCTAATACTCGATTCATCTGACGAAAATCTAATTTTATCATCCATGAAGCCTCTTCTCATTCTGGTACCTTTTGTGCGGAAGCTAAAATCCTCCAAGGGTCCTTATTGTCTCCATAAAACTGCTGGAAGTGGTGGTTTCCTTCTTCCAAACAATGGTGGTCAATAGGAATGGCATATGAAGTTTAGGCCAAAGACCAAACACTGGGACCTATGAGGTCATTCAGCGATGGAAAGGGAGTTCAGAGTAAAAAATGTTTGAAAGGTGTAACATGAGGAAAACTTCGTCGTTGCATTATGAAACAATTGTTAGCAGAGGGTAGAAAGTGAGATGGAAGAAAGATAATATGAATGGAAGTACAGTAAAAGAAATGAAAGGGGATGCAGCTAGGGGACAAAAGGACGTTGCAAAGAGCCTTACGAGTTACACCCCGCTACGGGGGTGTAACTCGTTTTGTCCATCATCAACATTCTGTTGAGACGCCAGGGTGCCACAAGTAGTCTCAGATTTTTTTTTTTTTTTTTTTTTTTTACCTTTCCCTTTACAATAAAATATGGAAACATCCTCCCGGCAGTGTTTTGAATGTTGATAATCTCAAGTTTTCATAAGGCTTCAATAATATTTTAAAAGATTTGTAATGCTACTTTACAAAGACTGCAGCAATACTTCAAAGCAACGTCCCATCGCCTTAAATTTATCTTTTCAGTTCTCCATCCATATATCTATCGGTATATTTATTGGTTATTTCCCATTTACTTTGGTTGTCTTTTTTTATACACCACTTGGAATTATTTTCCGCGCAGTCGTGAATACTATGAAAAAAAAAAGCACAGTAAAGAGCAGTAAATAACAAACAAATAGCAAAACCAAATTACATATAATGTAGAAAACAACCGAGTCTCTAGTAACACTGCAGTCAAATTTAGAACGATAAATTCCAATGATTTTCATGACAAACAATGCAATCAACGCGGGTTTGTAGTAATATAGCGTGTAACAGCGGGATAGTTTTCTCAAGGTATATGATTATAACAAACTCCTGTATCAAAAGAAAAAAAACTGTCAACGTGCAATAGCCAATGGGATGGTCAACCCAAGGAGGCCCTTACCTATCCCTGTCCCATCACCCACCACACACACAAATAGGGAGGAGGAGGAGGAGGAGGAGGAGGAGGAGGAGTGTGGATTAAAATACCAAAAGCTTGATAAAAACCTACCTCTCAAAAGATTAAATGTAATTATGAGTCAGAGAATACGTAAATGGGAGTAAAACTATATAAAAAAAAAGTACAAAAAGGAATAAATAAATGAAAACCCACAAGGAAGTCGGTTGAAACTCAAGGATGACGAATAATGAATCGTCCGACGGCGTCTGGCTTTCCTTGTGGTCACCAGTCCAAGTACTATCCAGACCTGACGTTGTTGAATTTTAGGTACTATTCGAACGAACAGTGGTATACATAGTAATCACGTGACTTCAATCAACATATAGTTCCACACTGGACGGGTGGTTTTCGAGCTCGGCTGCCAATCCGGTGGTCCGAAGTTCGATTCCCAGCTCTGCCAAAGCGGAATCAGAGGAATTTATTTCTGGTGATAAAAATTCACTTCTCGGATCCCACAATAAATTGTCGTTCCCGTTGGTTCCTAGCCACGTAAAAATATTTAATCCTTCGGGCCAGCCCTGGAGAGCTGTTAATCAGCTCAGTGGTCTGGTTAAACTAAGATATACCCTTTCTTCTTCTGACTCCTACTCCTCCTCCTCCTCCTCCTATTTCTCCTCCACCTCTTCCTTCTCCTCCTCCTCCTCCTCCTATTTCTCCTCCACCTCTTCCTATTTCCAAAAAAGCCTCATCCTCTTTCGATTTTGCCTTTCTCGGTAATTTTGGAAGTCTGTTTTTCCTTTAAGAATTCTTCGAACATCTGCTTTAATTTTGATCCATATGCCCATGCCCTCGCTCTCAGATCATACGTAGTTGCATCCCGTCTCACGTCTGTTTCTGCTCAATGCCCACCGTCATCCCACTCCCCAACCGCCGCCCACGCGATTTTTTTTTTTTTTTTTTTTTTTTTGGTGTGCCTCATGCCCAAATTTGGGGAGCTTTCTCTCTGCCGCTGCAATGTTCACCAATTCCCCTGTAAACGCATGTGTTCTCCGATCCAAACCCCAATTCCCAGTCTTTCTTATTCCTGCCATTCCTAAAGTAATGTTACCCTTGGCCCCACAGGTTGAAAAACCAACCATAAGCTGATAAAAAATATATATGTTAAAAAGAGGTCTTGGCACAGCGAATTGAAATGTCAAGATTTGGTTTGGAACAGCGACATACTAAGCTTTTATTTAATAAATAAATAAATCATAATTTCAAAGCTTGGGTTTTAATTACCTGAACATATAAACCGAAAATATAAGCTTGGGTTCAGTAAACAACTATCAAGACCGGTTTTAATTAGCAGAAGTATCAAGCTGAAGTTCTGTAAAGTGATATTTCAAGCTTGGGTTAAGTGTACCAATATATCCTGTCCGGGTTTAGTAAAACGAAATACCAAACTAACGGTTTAAGTAGAGATATCAACCTAGGGTTCAGTCAACTCAAGCTAAGATTCAGTCAACCGGAATTAAGCTTGGGATTAGTAAAGCGAAACATGCTGAGGCTCAGTAAACTGAAATTACAAGCCTGGGTTCAGTAAACTTGTATCTACATTTACACTTGAAGTTAATAAACCGAAATGTCGAACTTTGTTCTGCAAACAAATATCATGACTGGGATGAACGATTGGGTTTATAAAATCAAACTATTGCGATGAGGTTTAGAAACTCAGCTCAGTAAGTCAAGCTCTTAAGTTTGGAACATAAAAAAATAAAGTTTGCATTTTTCAAAGGGAAACAACAATAGTAGGTCAATTAAATCTAAATCATGACCTGAGTTTTATTAAACCGGATTGCCAACTGTGGACTCAACGTAACCAAAATAATAAGTAAAAGACTGGTTTCATCAAAATACAAACCACGAATTTCTTCAAGAGAAATATCAAGCATGGTTTTATTGCAACCAAACCGCCAAAATTTATGTTTTAATGCTACACAGGCCATCTCTCTCTCTCTCTCTCTCTCTCTCTCTCTCTCTCTCTCTCTCTCTCTCTCTTAGCATTGCCTTGGTTTTAAAAAGTAAAACTTCAAGCTTTAGTTCAGTGAATTTACGCATTAGGCTGTTTTAAATATCCAATATAGAAAACCTTAGTTTATAAATAAACAAAAACTAAATAACAAACGTGAATTCCACAAAGTTACATGCATTTAGGTAACCTACGATATTTCAAAAATAAAAAGAAAAAAAATAAAAGCTCAACACTTCAATTCCATACAGTAAAGTATTAAACATGAATTTATTAAATTGAAATAGCAAAACCGACTTTTCATAACTCTAATAATAATAATAATAATAATAATAATAATAATAATAATAATAATAATAATAATAATAATAATAATAATAATAATAATATGGAAAAACTATACATTACTCATAGCACTTGAATAAAATAAAAACTACTGAGGACAAAGGGCTGCAATTTGGTATGTTTGATGACTGGAGGGTGGATGATCAACATGAAAATTTGCAGCCCTCTAGCCTCAATAGTTTCTAGGATCTGAGGGCGGAAAGAAAAAATGCGGATGGACAGACAAATACCCATCTCAATAGTATTCTTTTACAGAAAAACTACAACTCTGGCATGAGAAAAAGAGATATAAGGAATGATATACAATGAAGATAGAATTGCACTCATCGGCAGCCAGTATATGCCAAATACAGAGGCATGATGTTCAGTATAGCCTCATTATTATGTAAGAACAACTAAAATATATATATATATATATATATATATATATATATATATATATATATATATATATATATATATATATATAGATTACTCTAATACAGTAGTACAATATTAAGATAGAAGGCCCATAAACACTTATTTATACGTTGCAACAATGCAATCAAGACGCTTCACTGGTAAAATATTTTACCAGTGAAAAGGGGCACAGACGAAAGCGTCTGAAATGTATTGTTGGAACGTGAAATGGTGCTTTATGGGCCTTTTATCATATATATATATATAATATATATATATATTATATAGATATATATATATATATTATAGGGATATTTATGAAATTATATACTGTAGTGTATTTATATATACTTGTTGTGTCTTTATACTTAGATACGTATGTATATGGCCATACATGTATACATATATGTACGTGTGAGAGAGAGAGAGAGAGAGAGAGAGAGAGAGAGAGAGAGAGAGAGAGAGAGAGAGAGAGAGAGGCCAAAGAATTTTACGCTTCTCTCATTAAAAAAACCTTAACAACAAAATTTTTTTCAATTCTCAATTTTGTATAATTTGTTTTGTTTCATAATCATCTATGACTAAAATGTTAACATTTCCAGCTTTCTTTTTAGTTACTTTCTCGAGGAAGACATTATTTACTGGTTCATTTTTAAAATCGTCTCCATTTGCATGTCTCTGAAGCCGTCGCAGTCTTCAGGAGCCTTCAGTTACTTGGACCAAGCCCTGTGGAATCTCCCGAAGCAAGAAAATTGGCCTCGGAGCCAAAATGAAGATCTGGGGAATTCCTGGAGCTCTAGTGGCATTATCCAATTCGAAATATTTGATCAGGTGGAAAGAAAGGTAACCATGTTTGCCCTTGGTAAATTTAACTTTGTTGTGAAAAACCTATTGGCTCTGATCCCAACCGGATCAGTGGTACCTTTCATAAATGGAAATTGGATCCGAAACTTCGGATTATTTATTAGTAAACAAGTAGTAGCTCTTGTTCTGGGAGCACTTTTTGGCCGAGCACATCAGTGCATTGAAGACCAGAAGGCGCTCCAGATTGGTCAAGATACTACTGCGCAGAAAAACGACGACGACCTTTACTACGCAACGGAAATGATCTCGCTTTTGAAAGAAGATTGGAAGGATGTAACGTCGGAGAACTTTCTCCTCCTAGATGAACTCGAAGATATGAATTTCAACGAGGCTGCTCTGATGAGAAAGAATCAAGATTTACTTGACGAGTTCAAGGATGAAAAGCATAACGCTGAAGAGGAAAATAAACTCCTGAAGAAGAAAATAGAAGAGTTGGAAGACGCATTTTTCCAGAAGGCCAAGGATGTTGAAAATATAAAACGAACAACTAGCACGGAAGGAGAAAGAATGTGAGAACCATCGAGAAAAAAACTGGAAGAAACTCCAGAACCAAGCTGTGGACAATGACTTCTACTGTGGGTACCTTGAAGAGAAGGTCAAGGCCCATGAGGCTGAAAGAAAGAAGCTATTCCAGGCGACGGCACAACTCGAGGAGAGATTGCAAGCCTCACAGAGAGAAGTATCATCTGTTCTCGCACGAAAGGATCTAGGCGATCAGAAGAAAGTACATATCCAGGAAACCACAGTTCAGTCGCTTCCACAGGAGAATGAAAAAATTAATGCGGAATTAGAGGAACGAGAACCACCAGTTACCGTGGTATACAATTCTATGACAAATGAAAAGAATAAGAATGATGCTCTGATTGAAGAAAACAAGGTCAAAGGAAACATGTTCTATAAGCTAGGACGACTGGAAGAAGCAAGTGAATGTTTCCTCAGAGTCTTGGATATGGACGACGATCAAGTGGACTGCAGGCGAAGACTGGGATTATGTCTCTTATTGCTTGGCAGACACAGCCAAGCTATGACGCAGCTTGAGAAATTAGATGATCAAGAAGATTTGGATGCAGCCGCCAGAACCTTGCAAAGAATGCAACGTCATGGCTGCCCATACTACATCCTAGGTATTGCAGAGGATGCTAATTTGAAGGAAATAAAGTGGGCCTACAGGAAGCGGACACTCAAGTTTAACCCTGATAACTGCCAAGGGTCTAAAGACGAGCGACAACGCAGAATGGATATCATACACAAGGTCAACTATGCTAATGATCTCCTATGTGATACTGATGAAAGAAGAAAATACAACGCAGTCAGGGAATTCATCAAGGACCTGGAAGATAGTGTGTTTGAAGATCCTCAGAAGACAATGAAAGCAAAGAAGAAGAAACCTGGAAGGACAACGAAGAGGAAGAAAACTATAGGAAACTAGAAAGAAACAAACAGAAGAAACAGCCTGTGATTAACCAAAATTGTGAATGATTTTGTCTTGTCACCAGGTGATGCTGCTGGGTCGTGTTCTAGAGGCCCTGCGATCTTCTTGGTCCATTCGACGAGCTTGACTGCAAGATGGGTGTTCTGCTGCTCCCCCCGGCAGCAAACAACAATGGGAGGTCCCCCCACCTCCTACACACCAATCCTGCAATCAAAACCATCGATGGGCCAAGAAAATCGCAATGCCTCTGGAACACGACGTAGCATCATCAACTGATGACCAGTAAAAATTCTTCACATGGGTTGTTTCTTTGTAGCGGTAAAGACAAGTCTTGTGAACAGGCTTTTCATCAGGCATCCTTGGCGATTCTCTCATCTCCCTGATGGAGGCAGGAGGCCCAACTATCAGGATGAGAGACAACAGTTATTCAGAGGAAGGAGGACCAGCTCTCAGGATGAGAGCTAACAGCTATTCGGAGGGTGGAGGAAAAGCTCTCAGGATAAGAGCCTACAGCTATTTCGAGGCTGGAGGACAAGCTCTCAGGATGAGACCTAACAGCTGTTAGGAGGCTGGAAGACAAGCTATCAGGATGAGAGCCAACAGCTGTTCAGAGGGTCACAGTGCACCCCCTCTCCTGCCACATGATACACTCTGGAATGGGTAACGATACCAAATCTGAATTATGCACTGCATGTTAAATCACATCTTTTGCATATACTGCAGTGGCAACCTGGTGGCGCGCTAAAAAACTTCCGTAAGTTCAATGCCTTTCATATATGCAACGTATGGCTTATGCAACTGGGCATAATGTTGAATAAAAAATCTTTGCAATATACTACTTGTGGCCTAACTCTGGCGCTGCGTTTCAAAAAACCGTAAGTTCAATGCCTTTCATATATGCAAGTATGCTTATGCAATGGCAATGGCAATAATGGGTTGAATACTTGCATTATACTACCTGTGGCCAAACCTTTCTGCCGCGGCGTAAAACCCGGTAAGTTTCAATGGCCTTTCCCTAATTAATTTGCAAAGAAATGGCTTATGCCAATGCTAATGGGTTGAATACTTGCATATACTACTGTGGCAACCTCTGGCGCGGCGTAAAACCCGTAAGTTCAATGCCTTTCATATATGCAAAGTATTGCTAATGCTATGCAATAATGGGTTGAATACTTTGGGCATAATACTACTTTTGGCAACCTCTGGCGCGGGCGTAATAACTAAAGTTCATGCCTTTCTATATGCAAAAGGTATGGCTTATGCAATGCATATGGGTTTGAAATACTTCATTACCTACCGTGGCGCTCCTGGCGCGGCTTAAAAACCGTAAGTTCAATGCCTTTCATATATGCAAAGTATGCTTATGCAATGCATAATGGGTGAATACTTGCTATACTAACCGTGGGGCACTCTGGCGCGGCGTAAAAAACCCGGTAAGTTTCAATGCCTTCATATATGGTCAAAGTATGGCTTTGCTTGCCATAATGGGTTGAATCTTGCTATAACTACCCGTTGGGCAACCTCTGGCGCGGCGTAAAAACCCTAAGTTCAATGGCCTTTTCATATAGCAAAGTATAGGCTTATGCAATGCATAATGTTGAATACTTGCATATACTACTGTGGCAACCTCTGGCGCTGGCGTTAAAAACCCGTAAGTTTCAATGCCTTTCATATATGCAAAGTATGGCTTATGCAATGCATAATGGGTTGAAATACTTGCATATACTACTGTGGCAACCTCTGGCGCGGCGTAAAAAACCCTAAGGTTCAAAGCCCTTCAAAAATATTGCCCAAAAGTATGGCTTATGCAATGCATAATGGGGTGAATACTTGCATATATACTGTGGCAAACCTCTGCGCGGCTACCCGTAAGTTCAATTCCTTTCATATATAAAATTATGCTTATGCAATGCATAATGGGTTGAATCCTTGCATTACCTACTGTGGCAACCTCTGGCGCGGCGTAAAAACCCGTAAATTCAATGCCTTTTCATATATGCAAAGTATGGCTTATGCAATGCATAATGGGTTGAATACTTTGCATATACTACTGTGGCAAACCTCTGGAGCGGCGTAAAAACCCGTAAGTTCAATGCCTTTATATATGCAAAGTTATGGGCTATGCAATGCATAATGGGTTGAATACTGCATTTTACTACTGTGGCAAACCTCTGGCGCTTCGTAAAAACCCGTAAGTTCAATGCCTTTCCATATATGCAAAGTATGCTTATGCAATGCAAATGGGTGAATACTTGAATATACTACCGTGGCAACCTCTGGCGCGGCGTAAAACCCGTAAGTTCAATGCCTTTTCATATATGCAAAGTATGGACTATGCATGACATGATGGGTTGATACTTGCATATACTACCGTGGCAACCTTGGCGGCGTTAAAAACCCCGTAAGTTCAATGCTTTCATATATGCAAAGTATGGCTTATGCAATGCTAATGGGTTGAATACTTGCATATACTACCGTGCAACCTCTGGCGCGGCGTAAAAACCCGTGAAGTCAATGCCTTAATATATGCAAAGTATGGCTTATGCAATGCATAATGGGTTGAATACTGCATATACTACCGTGGCAACCTCTGGCGCGGCGTAAAAGCCCGTAAGTTCCAATGCCTTTTCATATATGCAAAGTATGGCTTATGCAATGCATAAAGGGTTCATACTTGCATATACTACCGTGGCAACCTCTGGCGCGGCTTAAAAACCCGTAAGTTCAATGCCTTTCATATATGCAAAGTATGGCTTATGCAATGCATAATGGGTTGAATACTTGCATATACTACTGTGGCAACCTCTGGCGCGGCTAAAAACCCGTAAGTTCAATGCCTTTCATATATGCAAATTATGGCTTATGCAATGCATAATGGGTTGAATACTTGCATATACTACTGTGGCAACCTCTGGCGCGGCTAAAAACCCGTAAGTTCAATGCCTTTCATATATGCAAAGTATGGCTTATGCAATACATAATGGGTTGAATACTTGCATATACTACTGTGGCAAATTCTGGCGCGGCGTAAAAACCCGTAAGTTCAATGCCTTTCATATATGCAAAGTATGGCTTATGCAATGCATAATGGGTTGAATACTTGCATATACTACTGTGGCAACTTCTGGCGCGGCGTAAAAACCCGTAAGTTCAATGCCTTTCATATATGCAAAGTATGGCTTATGCAATGCATAATGGGTTGAATACTTGCATTTACTACTGTGGCAACCTCTGGCGCGGCGTAAAAACCCGTAAGTTCAATGCCTTTCATATATGCAAAGTATGGCTTATGCAATGCATAATGGGTTGAATACTTGCATATACTACTGTTACAACCTCTGGCGCGGCGTAAAAACCCGTAAGTTCAATGCCTTTCATATATGCAAAGTATGGCTTATGCAATGTATAATGGGTTGAATACTTGCATATACTACTGTGGCAACCTCTGGCGCGGCGTAAAAACCTGTAAGTTCAATGCCTTTCATATATGCAAAGTATGGCTTATGCAATGCATAATGGGTTGAATACTTGCATATACTACTGTGGCAACCTCTGGCGCGGGCGTAAAAAACCCGTAAGTTCAATGCCTTTCATATATGCAAAGTACGGCTTATGCAATGCATAATGGGTTGAATACTTGCATATACTACTGTGGCAACCTCTGGCGCGGCGTAAAAACCCGTAAGTTCAATGCCTTTCAACCTCTGGCGCGGCGTAAAAACCAGTAAGTTCAATGCCTTTCATATATGCAAAGTATGGCTTATGCAATGCATAATGGGTTGAAAACCCGTAAGTTCAATGCCTTTCATATATGCAAAGTATGGCTAATGCAATGCATAATGGGTTGAATACTTGCATACACTACTGTGCAACCTCTGCGCGGCGTAAAAACCCCGTAAGTTCAATGCCTTTCATATATGAAAAAGTATGGCTATGCAAGGCATAAGGTTGAATACTTGCATACACATGTGGCAACCTGGCGCGGCGTAAAAACGTAATTCGTGCCTTTCATATATGAAAGTATGGCAAATGCAAGGCTAAGGGTGAATACTTGCCAATACTGTGGCAACCTGCGCGGCGTAAAAACCTGTAAGTTAGTGCCTTTATATGCAAAGATGGCTTATGCAAGCATAATGGGTTGAATTCTGATACTACTGTGGCAACTCTGGCGTGGCGTAAAAACC
Organism: Macrobrachium nipponense; assembly: GCF_015104395.2. Lineage (NCBI taxonomy): Eukaryota > Metazoa > Arthropoda > Malacostraca > Decapoda > Palaemonidae > Macrobrachium > Macrobrachium nipponense. The sequence goes on along the minus strand of NC_087212.1, from coordinate 70,921,444 downwards.
CGTAAGTTCAATGCCTTTCATATATGCAAAGTATGGCTTATGCAATGCATAATGGGTTGAATACTGCATATACTACTGTGGCAACCTGCGCGGCGTAAAAAACCCGTAAGTTCAATGCCTTTCATATATGCAAAGTATGGCTTATGCAATGCATAATGGGTTGAATACTTGCATATACTACTGTGGCAACCTCTGGCGCGGCGTAAAAACCCGTAAGTTCAATGCCTTTCATATATGCAAGTATGGCTCATGCATGCATAATGGGTTGAATACTTGCATATACTACCGTGGCACCTCTGGCGCGGCATAAAAACCCGTAAGTTCATGCCTTTTATATATGCAAAGTATGGCTTATGCATGCATAATGGGTTGAATACTTGCATATATTATATGGCTTATGCAATGCATAATAGGTTGAATACTTGCATATACTACTGTGGCAACCTCTGGCGCGGCCTAAAAACCCAAACCCGTAAGTTTCAATGCCTTTCAATATATGCAAAGTGCAATGCATAATAGGTTGAATACTTGCATATACTACCGTGGCAACCTCTGGCGTGGCGTAAAAACCTGTAAGTTCAATGCCTTTTATAAATGC
>NC_087212.1:70916025-70920346 GCF_015104395.2 Macrobrachium nipponense | reverse complement strand
CTTCACTTCTGGAACTTACTGTTACAATACAAAACATTATACCACCAAAACATGTGAACTGTTTTAATTTCTAAATGAGAAGGTAGACGAGAGATTATGAAAAGAATCAAATTCAGTAAGGCAAGACAGCCAAAATGCATCCGGTCTAATGCGGAAAAATTACCCTGCATGTCCTGCGGGTGCATGTGAGGAACAGGCTCATGTTTTCCCTTGTGATATAATCACCTTAATTTGCGGAGGAAGAGATGGGTGGGGCCGGGGGGGGGGGGGGGGGGGGGGGGGGGGGGGGGGGGGGGGGGGGGGGGGGGGGGGGAGGGGGGAAAACTCTTTCCACCTTCCCTTCACCAGCGTGACTTCTGCTATAGTGAGCCATTTATCTCAAAAATCCTATTTTATTGCCCCTCCCTTTCCCTTCTCGGCTGTTGTTTCCTTCCTCAGTAGAAGCTCTACGTTCTGTAGGGATTTCAAAATGTATTATTTTCGTATTTCATTCTGTTAATAAAGGACGCCACCGTTTATGGCAACGCATCGCTTAATTATCCCCAAAGACGAAGAGTTAAGTATTCTTTTGAATATTTAGTAATTATTTTGAGAGCATTTGCACTCATCATTGTTCCTCTGTGTAATCAATGAAACCTATTTTAGTTATTTGTCTGAAAAAGTGAAGTTGGCAGGTTGTTAAGCATATAACGATAGATGAAAAGGTTCACAACCTCATGATTACAACCTTGTAAGTCTGGCAATCTTAATTGGCACGAGAACAGTGGTATCACACCACAGACTGGTAGTTTGATTTGCTATTGCCAAAGAAACGTAAAAATCGGGTGCTATGATAATTATGAATAACTTCTCCCAATAAAACTTTTTCAACTCATTACATACCTTAACCCAAAAGATGTCACTGAAAAACACAAGTACCAACTCACCTGAAAAAAGTAAAATAAAATCAATCAATAAAACGCATAAAGGAAGATAATCGCAAACAAGTCTCATCACAGAACAACAAACCACAAGCATAAACCAGTAAAATTAAGTTTATATATATATATATATATATATATAATATATATATATATATATATATATATATATATATATAGTATATATATATATATTCTTATCATGTAAGTTTTGTAATGCAATTATAATTTTGGTAATATGATTAACTCACCTCAGAACCTGTGTATCATGTTATGAAATGTATGTTTTTGGTGTTCAGATTCCCACATATAAAGATAACACATATTAAGTAGTGCAACTTTTCATTTTGAAACACGTAAGACAGAGAGAAAGAGTGAGTGCTTATATGTAAGCTTCTGAAGAGGGTTGTTTTCACATCTTGATAATTTCTTAGCTAAGCTAATTTTTTTATCGTCCCGATCGGGCCTGTAACGAGACAAGGGCATCTTGTTCATAGACATATGCGAACGCAGCCAGAGGCCCTACTCGAGATCCCTATAGAGATGACGTAATATGTTTTCATCTCAGACGTGTACACTCAACTACACCCATTCACCCTGATACTCATAGTTACGCATATAAAACATTCATTCGCTTTTGAGACGTAGCGGCGTGCGTTAGAGAGTGTAGCATTGCTCTCAAATCCCTCTCTCTCTCTCTCTCTCTCAAGCCCTCTCTCGCGCTCGCTCGTTCGCGAGTGTTTCATTAACGTAATAATGTAACTTACATTTGTATTTGAGAAGGTCACTCAGTAACTGTCGTAATGTATGTGTTGTTTGTGGAATCTGACCATAGTGTTACTAATATTATTTTTGTGAAGGCGCCCACGAAAATATCGAAGAGGTTGAAATTGTAACAGGCCTTTTGATTGGAGTTGCAACTGCGTATACAGGTATTTTTCAAATGTTTTGAAGTACACTTCGAGGCTTTATTTTACCATTGGATAAAATTATCATTTTAAATACATTTTTCTTATGTTTTGTTCTTTTGACATATCCATTTTTATATGCATAAAGTTTGTACTGTCAATGCTTTAATTGTTTTCATATTATGCATTAAGTTTTTGCATTGTCTTTATTTTGTTCAATTAGTTTGAATAATATTCTATTATGTAATTGTTTGAATCTAACACTTGCAAATTAATTTGTATCTAATTAAATTTCATTTCAAATTAATCATTGCTTTATAATTTAATTTAATTAATTTTCTTGATAAACTTTGATTTAATTTTGCCTAATAATTAATTCAAGAATTAATTAAACTTTTATTTTCAAGTAATAACAATTTCCCTGAGATTGTGAATTTCACTTATAAATTTTGAATTTAGAAATAAATTTTTGTATTTAAAATTTATATGAGCATTTTATTGCAACACCAGTATTATATTTTATTTTTGTTTAAGTAGAAATATAGAGTGATAATTGTGCCGTTTCCATCAAATGAATCAGAATCAGGGAAATACTTAGATTTGACATTGTAGAAGGAGTGATCCCCTTTAATTAAGATTACCTCACATCTATTTTAATGAACTTAGACTGATTGTTTTCATGACTGTTCAGTTCTATAAGGGATCACTATTACCTTTAGAGTATTCAGTCGTTTAGTATTTGTGATGAAGGGTCAGGTGTCTGGCTGCAGTGAGGTAAGTAATAACCAGGTACTTGAACAAACTGTGCCCTAAGTACAAAGGGTGTCCCAGACCCAGTAATAAAAGGGTCTCTTGTGCTAACAAGTACAAATGGTAAGTGAAATAACCAGATACTTGGCAATTTGGATTGACAAATATTAATGGTGTCCAAACACAGATCTTTGGCTACTTCGTGCACCAAGTATTAATGGTGTCCAGACCCAGATACTCTAGGCCACTTCGTCACAATATATATATATATATATACTACTATATATATATATAGATAGATATATTTACATATATATGTATATATATAATATATATATATATATATATATATATATATATATATATATATATATATATATATATATATATATATATATATATATATATATATATATATATGTATATATATGAATAACTTGATCAAGAAGTATATAAAACGTGATGCTATGTATAAATAAAGGTTTTTTTGCCACGAAGGAAAAAATGAAAAAGCGAGATAGCCGAGTACTTTCGGTCCTATTCGGACCCTTTACTGAGGCATAGGACCGAATAGGACCTAATAGGACCGAAAGTACTCGGCTATCTCGCTTTTTCATTTTTTTCCTTCGTGGCAAAAAAACCTTTATTTATGTATGTGTGTATATTATATATATATATAATATATATATATATATATATATATATATATATATATATTATATTATCTTTATATATATATATATATATATTTATATATTTATATATATTATATATATATATATATATATATATTTATATATATATATATATATAATATATATATATATATATATATGTATGTATATATACGTATATATATAATATATATATATATATATATATATATATGCTTAAAAATCACAGTAGATGCACGTGACTTCATTAAATAAGCGAATACCACTGGAAATGATAGTCCAGAAATCCAAGCGCTTCCGTCTTTACTAAGACATTGTCAAGGAGCTAATTGAAATACAATTGGAGAGAAAGGTCTCACGTACAAAACAAGATCAAGAATACCAGATGGTTCATTGTCAAAAGGGTAAAAATTAAAAGAGATAATCCATGATTATCAGATATCACACGGTCACAAACCTAACAGATTTGTCCCTAACCGAAATTAAAAAGTATCTTTACAGTCCAAAAAATGTAAAAACTGAATATATTAATTTTGTTGCTTATATTTATCTACAACTTTTTTCATTATGAAAGCATCAAGTTTAAATATACCAAGACTTAAATTTAGAATATTTCTATTATTTGACTTGATGAAACAAGATTCAATGATATTCCTTTTAACTGTGTCATTACATGGGATATATATATATAATAATATATATTGAATATCTATATATATAGATAATATATATAGTATATTGTATAATATATCTATATATAACTCTTACCCTCTCCTGATGTCAGCGATCAACTTCGACAGCTCTTCATAAACACCAATATTTATTGCATTACTCAGAAATCCTTATTTCACAAAGTAAAACCATGCCGGTGAATAATCGAGCATAAGGATAGATAAACAAGTCTTCCCTGGTCGAGGATAAATCCAACCAAATCCTGAGAAATCAAAGCCTACCTCCAATGCCCAGAAAAGCTCACCAAACTTTGTCTTCAAAACGCGACATTACTAAGACCCACTGTGCAGTACTTTTCACTCGTGAGCAAAGCTAATGAATTATATATATATATATA
>NC_087212.1:70848525-70913525 GCF_015104395.2 Macrobrachium nipponense | reverse complement strand
ATTATAATACTCTATTATAAATTAATATCTATTAATATATATTATATATATATTTAATATCTATTCTATCTATTATATATAAATATATAAATATATTTATATATACAGTAGCAGTCATAATACTTTGCGTGGTAGGGAAGATGGAAGAAGAAAAAGAGTACAACAAACTAAAAATATTCAGGAAAAATCAATTATTAAAGCAACCATCATAAAATTTGGAAGGAATAATCACCAACTCCTGCCCTAGTACTTGATAGGCATGCCACAACATTTACGGACTTTCTGGAGTGTCCTGGGCATTGAATCTGAAAACCGCTGCAGGAGGGACTCGTCCAGATCGTCCCAAGCGCGTTTCAAACTTTGCGCTGCAAGACGTGTCCAAATTCAGTAACTTTCTTTTTATGATTGCTTAATGATTGAAATGGCTGGGGAATTCCCTGGCTAGTCGTGGATATATACAATTCCACAATCTCTAAGCCACAGAGTATTCTGTTTGGCAGTATGATCCCCAGTGCACGAATCTTAATCCAATTCCATTGAAAATCAGCCATTGAAACGAAAAAAAATTTGGCTGAGTGAAATTGACTAATTGGGAACTTAACTAGAGCTACTAGCTCACTCACAGAAAGTGTAACTCTGTGTAAGAGCTCTTCAGTAACCTGTTGGATGTTGTGACAGTTGGATGTCGAATTCTTTTCTCGTGCTCTGCCATAGCCGTTGCTAACATTATTTTGTGTGGTTTAGTGAGTGTGGTTGTATTAACAATGTCTAATCCGTATACTTCTATTGAGATATTGTGTGAGAGTGATACAACTTTACAAGGAAGGCCTTAAAACTGGTGTAATTAGCCAAATAATTGGCGTGAAACAACAGACTGTCCAGAACATTCTGAAAACTTTTTGTGAGTCGGGAGGGAAAGAAGTACCCAAGGCTAAGACCAGCACTGGGAGGCCCCCTATTATTAGTAAGAAGGGGTTAAGAGTTCTCGCCAGGAACATTGAGACCTCAATGTTTCTGGTGAGAACTCTTAACCCCCTCTTACTAATAATAAGGGGCCTCCAAGTGCTGGTCTTAGCCTTGGGTACTTCTTTCCCTCTCGATTCACGAAAAATTTTCAAATTGTTTTGGACAGTCCGTTGTTTCACACCAATTTTTTGGCTAATTACACCAGTTTTAAGGCCTTCCTCGTAAAGTTGTATCACACTCACACGATAGCTCAATGGAAGTATACGGTTTAGACGTTGTTAATACAACCACACTCACTCAACCACACAAAATAATGTTAGCAACGGCTATGGCAGAGCACGAGAAAAGAATTCGACATCCAACTGTCACAACATCCAACAGGTTACTGAAGAGCTCTTACCCAGAGTTACACTTTCTGTGAGTGAGCCAGTAGCTCTAGTTAAGTTCCCAATTAGTCAATTTCACTCAGCCAAATTTTTTTTCGTTTCAATGGCCGATTTTCAATGGAATTGGATTAAGATTCGTGCACTGGGGATCATACCACCAAACAGAATACTCTGTGGCTTAGAGATTGTGGAATTGAATATATCCACGACTAGCCAGGGAATTCCCCAGCCATTTCAATCATTAAGCAATCATAAAAAGAAAGTTACTGAATGTGGACACGTCTTGCAGCGCAAAGTTTGAAACGCGCTTGGGACGATCTGGACGAGTCCCTCCTGCAGCGGTTTTCAGATTCAATGCCCAGGACACTCCAGAAAGTCCGTAAATGTTGTGGCATGCCTATCAAGTACTAGGGCAGGAGTTGGTGATTATTCCTTCCAAATTTTATGATGGTTGCTTTAATAATTGATTTTTCCTGAATATTTTTAGTTTGTTGTACTCTTTTTTCTTCTTCCTTCTTCCCTACCACGCAAAGTATTATGACTGCTACTGTATATATATATATATATATATATATATATATATATATATATTATATATATATATATATATATATATATATATATATATATATATATATATATATATATATATATATATATATATATATATATATATATATATATATATATATATATATATACTATATATATTATATATATATATATATATACTATATATATATATATATATATATATATATATATATATATTTATATATATATATATATATATATAAAAGTATATATATGAATAACTTGACCACGACATATATTAAAGTGATTCTATGTATAAATAAAGGTAATGCCACGGAGGAAAATAAAAAAGCGAGAACTGCTGTGATCTTTCGGTCTTGATGAAACTTTAATAGAGTTGCTTCAGTTACACAGTTACATTGCCCAGCATTTTCGTAATTTCCCATTTCACCACTTTTCACCCCCTTTCCTGTTCTGGATACACTTGGCCTTGAAGGGCATCAGTTGTGTCTCTAATCATCCCAGCGACCTTAAAAACTATGGATTAGACACTAATATATTATCTTTTCACCCCTTCTCACATCCTAACAGGGCTGAACTTGGACTTAAATGGCATCAGGAGTGTCATTATTTATCTCATCAGCCTCGAAAACTTTAGATTCGACACTAATATCTTTAGTTTTTGGTTACATGGCATCCCCTTCCCAACCTTTCTCCTTCCCCTCTTCCTATTGGGGCTGAACTTGGACTTGAAGGCCATTGGGAGTGTCACTATTCATCTTGGCAACCTAAAAACCATGGATTAAACACTTACATCTGTCGTCACCTCTTCTCACCCTTTTCACCCCCCATCTAATCAGGGATGAACCTGGACTTAAAGGGCATCGGGAGTGTCACTCTTCACCTCAGTGACCTTGAAAACTATGGCTTAGACATCAATATCTGTTGATTTTCAGCTATTTTTACATGTTACCCATTTCCCAACCCTTTTCACAACCCTCCCCCTTAGGGCTGAACTTGGACTTACAGGGCATCGGGAGTGTCACTATTAATCTCAGCAACCTCGAAAACTATGGAATAGACTGTAATATCTGTCATTTTCAGTTATTTTAATATTTCACCCCTTTCCCACCCCCCCTTCCAAGCGCTGCAGGAATAATAGTTTCCACACATCTTTGGAGCCAGTGATGTCTTACCTCCTCAGTATTCTTTCTCAGATGGTAAATCATATGTAAACCAAGCTTGGCTGAAATTGCTCAATGCATCTTAAAGTGTATGTGGCACATACACACACATACATACATCCATTTTTAATTATATATATATATATATATATATATATATATATATATATATATATATATATGTATGTATATATATTTATAAATAAATAATGAATAAATAAATAAAATATATATATATATAAATATATATATATATATATATATATATATATATATATATATATATATATATATATATATATATATATATATATATATATATATATATATATATATATATATATATATATATATATATCACGCCTCTTTTTCTTATTTCTAACTCAAATTCAAAGATATATATCCAACATACTTACTCTTCACTTTTTAAACATTTTAAAAACGCAATTTATGGCAATATAAGCAATAAGAGAAAACTGACATATGAACAAACATCTACTACTCCTTCCATCGGCCTGTCATCCTTTGGTTCTCTGAACAATGAGCGGAAAAAGTCTCATTTTTCTCTCTATCGACCAAAAGCATCAAAGCTGCAATGTGCCTTTTGAACACAGACGAAGTGACAACGTTATTATTGAGGTCCAATCTATGCGGCAGTTTTGATAAGGAGTAAGACCCTCTTCGTCTGTTAATTTTTGGAAATCAGTGAGCTGTAAGGAAAGCTGAGAACACCATTTATTTTCATTTCAAATTCCAAACAAATTCATTATAAGATGGAGGGAGCGACTACTATCGAATTTTGAGCGAAATTAAAAGTCATACTTCGACCAAATATCGACAACTCATTTATTTATGTATCCATTTATTTATTTATTTATTTATTATCTATCTTTTATTTATTTATTCATTTATATATCGTTCTCTTAACCTGTACACAATTTCTTTGCAGTTTTCCCCTGTCTTTCCCCTTCGCATTTATTCCTTTAGGTAATGATCAAGACTATAATGGAAAGAACTTCCTATTTCCATATGTAAATATTCTTCCTAAACTTAGATTAAATAGTCATTGGCGTATTATGTAAGTTGCTTTTCCTTTTAGTTTTTCAATATAGATATTGAAATATCTAACACTTAATACATCTCTCTCTCTCTCTCTCTCTCTCTCTCTCTCTCTCTCTCTCTCTCTCTCTCTGCCATAAAAACACATGTTATGCATGACAAACAACAAAGAAAAATCCGAGGCCTAATAATGAAATTTGGGCTCAGTACACCTGGATTCTCGAAAGTGTTAATGCAACTTCAACAGTGTCACACGAGTAACTGAACTGAACAATACACACTTAGTATCGAAACATGTTGGTCATTTTCCTATTATTTCCATTTTCTCATCGCACAGATTAACGAATGGCAATGTTCCTGTCTCATTATTTTCCTGAGCTTCGGGGCGTTTACACAGATGGAAGGGAGATAATAAAATGTTCCTACGGGACTATGAGAGAGAGAGAGAGAGAGAGAGAGAGAGAGAGAGAGAGAGAGAGAGAGCAGTTAGCCTTTTCGTGACTTCAAAGGCAATTTCATTACTGGGTGCGGTGACTCGACGCCACTGAATGACAAGGTCGAGTTCTTTGACCACATCCCTATTGAATATAAAATTACAAACATCAGATACTTTAAACTTCTGGAATTGAATTTACGTCAAAGATATGTAGCCGAGTATTTGAAGAGACATCTCCATTATTAATTATCGATAAAGGTAAAGACTACCCAATCGGCCCCACGTCTTAAAAGAAAATCCAAATTTACAGTGGACATTTTCCCTTCCTTGTGAGGAAAAGGTCCACCAGTGCCAGTAAACGAAAAAAATTCGACTAGTAGAAAATAAATTCAACACTTATTATAAATTCAAAATCAGGTTATGGACAAACCAATAAATTCTGTGATAACTTCTTTATTGGCCTATTAATGAGTAATAAAAGGTATTAAGAAAAGTAAAGGAGGATGGTGAGAATAAAGAATGATACTGAAGTACAACAACTATAATTCTAACGAATGGTTTTTGTTCCTCCTTACCCCTGGCTTCTTAAAACTGAGACATCTGAAGTATTAATGTTAGTAATATTGAAGCCTTAGACAAACTTAATAGTACAAAACAATGGAACGTTTATTAGCCACTGAACACGTAGAACTGGTCTGAACCTCAATGAGATTCTGGACCTCCCAGAGGGGGAGGAAAGGGGTGAATATGAAAAGAATCAAATTCCTTAACACACGAAACAGTCAAACGTCATCCGATCTAATGCGGGAAAATCACCCTGCATGTCCGACGAGCTAAACACTCCCATGCGAGGAACAGGCTCATATTTTCCCTCGGTGACCCATAATCACCTTAATTGCGGAGGAAGACAAGGGGGAGGGAGGGAGAGAGTCAGGATCCAAGTTGGGCCTCCTGCAAAGCCTCAACAAAAATCCTTCGACCTTCCTTTCCGTTTGGCGAGACTTCTGCTATAATGAGCCATTGATTTCAAAGCCCACATTTTACTCCCCACTCTCTTTCCCTCCCTGGTTCTGATGTTTCCTTCCGCAGTCTTATACCTAAATAATTATAAGAGAATTTCAGCGTAATTGTGTTCCTCGTTCCTCTCATTCTATTAATACAAGACGCCACTGTCTGTATACGGCAACTCACCGCTAATTCAATGAGGGTTTTCTTTAATTCTATGTACTACGAAATTACGTCACAATCGTGGCTGTATATCGTTGTTGTGCCTAATCATAAAGAAAAATAGCTTTGGCTTTAGACTCTTTCTACTTGGGATAGAATTCCGCACCAATTTTCTTCTCCAGGAATGAGCCCCACTGGAAGGTCATCTGTATGTTGTGATTACTGGAATCGTTGGCCATCATTTCGTAATCCGAGAACTACAACTTTCTTTTCCACTCGCCGTTATTATGTACATCTATGTGTCCTATACCTGCTGGTGTCAAAGGTCTGAAATAGTTTTTGACGTTTATGCTCTTTCCCAATTTGGATCTTCCTCCATTTCCCTGATAAGGATCAGTATTTTTTTCAGCTGTTTTAGTCTCCTTCACTTCGCTTAGTATGCATACTGTGTGTGTGTGTGTGTGTGTGTGTATAAACCTATACCCGTATGCATATAATTATATATATATGTATATATATATATATATATATATATATATATATATAGTATATATAAATATATATATATATATATATATATATATATATATATATATATATATATATATATATAATAATAATAATAATAATAATAATAATAATAATATCCTTTATTTCGGTTCAAGACCATATACAATGAACATACAAAAAATACACAGTAACATACACAATCTAGATATATGAGTCAACATGAATAGGAAAAATTAGTAATCGGCACTTATCCACAAATAGCTGAGGTAGCATAAAAGATAGTAATCATAATACTGGTAATAGTAATAATATTGGCGAGAAAAAAAAATGCATTGAGAGTTATAACAGTTAGTGCACAAATTATATAGCTTAAATTTCACTAGAGCCTTAGGTGGTTACAGTAGTCTGGTCCAGAGGGCTAAATACATAAATTGAATGTGTATATATATATAGTATATATATATATATATATATATATATATATATATATACACACATACATATATATACATCATATATACATATATATATGGATATACATACATATACACATATATATATAGTACATATATATATACATATCATATATACATACATATACACATACATATACAAATATATATACGTACACATACACACATACACACATATATACATCATATATATATATATATATATATATATATATATATATATATATATATATATATATAAACTTTAACTTGATAGTAATCACAGAAATAATGAAAAAATAAAATATCAGCAATAAATATAACAATGACAAAATCTGCAGATGACATCTTGCTAATACAGAGATTAAGTTCTTTAGGGGACAAAGGCCTCATTTTCCCATCTTTCCCACAATTTAGATCTTCTTGCTTCACTCCTTAGGATGCTTTGTATGAGCGAGTTGCCGCTGTTTCTCACTCGGGTTACCAGGCTGGACATTGTTCGCCTTACAATGATTTTTAAATTGTCCAGGTGGTTTTCTAAGAACATCTGTGTGGCGGAGTGGTAGCGTGGAGTGTTTGTGAGGCGTCTCAGAATGTCATTGTGCACAACAGTGATACGTCTCACGGTCTCTCGGGTATAGTTCGTCCAGAGGGAACACCCATAGATACTGTAACAGTACGAGCGGAAGAGCAGCAATTTCACGTCTCGGTGACAGAAGGCAAACCTCCTTGCAATCATGTTGCCAGTTGCACATAGTTTACGGCGCCTCTGTTCAATGTCTGCCGTATGCTTTTAGGTCGTCGGTAATAATGTGACCCAAATACGGAAATTCGCGCACAAATTCCAGCCGATGGTTTCCGAGGGAAAATTTGGGTTGTTCCGGCAATATGCTTAAGCGATCTCGGGAGCAGCGACATGCACTGGGTCTTGGTTTCGTTGTAGATTATATCAAATTCCTCTGCATATTGGCGGCAAGTGTCGATGAGTCGTTGGAGGCCATGCACTGATGGGGAAATCAGAACCATATCGTCGGCGTAACAGAGGTTGTTTATAGTTGTTTCATTGACAGTGCATCCGATTGGGAGTGAGTTCAGTTTGACATTCAAGGCATCTGTGTACGTATTAAACAGGTATGGAGAGAGAATGCCCCCTTGCCGAAGCCCGTTTAGGGAGCCGAAGGTGTACGATAATACGTTGCCCCATTTGACACAGAATTGCTGTGTGGAGAACCAGCAATGTAAAATGCCAAGTTAGATATAGGGGTGTGCCCTTTTATGCAGCTTCAGGAATAGCTTCAGGTAGTTTACTCTGTCAAATGCTTTTCTCACATCTACGAAACACAGGAAAACCGGAGATGCTGATGATAGGTAGTAGTTCAGCAATTCTTTCAGTATGTAGATGCAGGTGTCGGTTGAGTGGTTTGCTTTAAACCCGAACTGGTTGTCAGTGGTGTGTAGAAAGGGGAGAAGTCTCACAAGAAGAACCGACTCAAGTATCTTCGATGCGATCGTTGTGATTGCAATTGGCCGGTAGTTGCCAGGGTCAGCTGCATCCTTTAGCTTGTTTTTGATTAATGGTATCAAGTGAACTATGAGTAGGGAGTCTGGAAGAAACTGGTGAATTATGCACGCATTGAATAAGGCAGCTAGCAAAATGTAAATTATCGGATGGCAGAATTTGAAAGCCTCTGCGGGAAGACCATCACAGCCGGGCGCATTTATTATTAGGTATGCTGTTTATGGCATCGCTGATGTTACCTGGCGTAATACGGTCTGCAAAATGAAATTGAATGTTGTCATTAAGGAGGTTATCTACCTCGCTTCGGGAATCCTGATCATTTATGCAATTCAGGATATTGTTGAAGTGATCACCCCACATCCTTGCGATAGCCTCGTCTCCGACTGCTTCCCCTACTCTCTGTGATAGCTTTTTAGTTTTGGGATTTAAGGACTGGATATCTTTCCAAAGACGAGGGTAATCACCAGATTCTACGTTTCTAGACATTGCATCGGCTCTTAGTTGTTTTCCAATTTAACCTGCATTGCTTAAGAGCAAGTTTGAATTGCGCTCTCGTCTGCCTCATTAGTAATGCAGTGTGGCCTTCCCTCGGGCTGCCATTTTGCCTCCACAGTAAAAACATTTCTAGTGAGTATGTATACATATCCTTAACCAAGTCATTCCAACCAGGTATATTACGAGAATTACCTTGACGAAATCTAAAGGCAGTCCTGCCCGAAGCAAGCATAGCGGAGATTATGTTCGAATAGAATTCATTCAGATCCCTCTTGTGGTGGTCATTTCTACATTTTGTGTTGGTACACAGTAAGGCGTCAGCCGGTTGAATTATTGACCGCAACCTGGTTTCCGTGGTCGCCCTAAAGTATCTGGCTTTCTGTTGGTTTGTAAACTCCCAGTTAACCGCTGGTGGGCGGTCAGTTAGTGGGTTCACGGTAGGGAGGGATGGGGTACTGAATGACACCTGTAATGGGATGTGATCGTAGCCCCCGTTGCAAGATCGTAGCGAATATTGCAGGTCATAATAGAATCATGAAGTTGTGGAGATGTGATGCAGTGGTCCAGCCAGGAGGTTGTAATTGCGTCCACTCTATCATGTACATATGAGTAGGAGGAGGGAGGGAGGAGCATTACATCGCTAATATGGAGAACATGATTTAGACAGAAGCGAGTAAGTTCATTATAAAATTGTTTTGTGGGGTGAGAATTAAGGTCCCCTATTATACAAATATGATCAGCAGGAGAATCTTGAATAATACTGTGTAACTCCCCTAGGATCATGCAGTAATGATCAAAATTATTGTTATTTTCCCACGGCATATAAACATTAATTATTAGGATTTTTAGAGTTCCCTACTGTCACTTGAAGCCCAAGCAATCTGTCACTCCTGTAGGTCATCACCTTATCATATTGTCTAACGATTTGTGCCACAGGAAAGAAAGTCCCCCTTTCGGACGACCGGCTATCATTTGATCTGTAACTTGCATCGATGAAGTCGAGAAGGTTCTGAAGTCTTCATGAATTGAATCGCAGATGGCAAGGTCATGAGGCCAGAGGAGCGTTTCTTGCAATGCAATGATGCCGTTGAAATTTTTGCAGAGCATGTTTAGGAGAGGAATGTTCCGCTTGAGGCCAAAAATATTCCAAGAGATTATGTTTAATGTATCCAGGCTACTCACGAAGATGGGAGATGAATGCGCTGATCATTTGGGTGGATGGGGGGGTTATCCAGGGGGAGTGGGCAGTTCACTCCCGCCGTTGGGCGGTTGGCTGGCACTTGCGGTGGAAAATGACCCTGGTTGGAGTGACAGTAAGTTCCCCTGGGGGTGGTTGGTCCCTGATTAGGTTATATCTTGAAACCTAATATATTAGGACCGAAATTCTCGCCTTTAAGAACGTCGAGGTGTTGAAATAGGCAGGTAATCCTGTAAGCCACTTTATGTTTATTTCTACATGGGAGTTCGTGGGAGATAAGTGGGTCAGAGCCAGTGAGAAACTTGACTCTCTCCACTATGGCGTCTAGCGTCACCGATGAGCGCAGATTGTGAATTGCTACGTGACATCTCTTCCCAGGTGTCGGGCGAGGTGCAACTCGAATGTTGGGCTCCGGTCCAGCGGCCAAACGAGAGGATCTTCTCTTCTTTCTACTTGTTTGTATCTGCCAGCCGCTAGACCCCTCAAGATCACTCTCATCTGCATCTACGATGGGGGGTTGGCGGGGAGAGATAGGGTGGGGAGGATCACAAGGGCTGGTAATCATCACCGGAGGTCTATCTTCCACCGGAGGCACTGGGGAGGGAGGGGAGGTTGGGGGACCAACTGTCTCCTCAGAACGGCCTACAGGTGAAGGGGGCACTTCCGTGTTGCTGGGAGGCGAGGAAAAACTGGATGCCGCATTCATAGGAGTTTGGTGGCTATCTGTGCGATTGTCAATCGATCCCTGCACTCCTTTGATCGCATCCCAGATCCGTGTGAGATCATTTGTTTCCACCGTTTTAAGACTGTCTAGGAATCCTGCAGTCCTTTGATCACGTCCCAGATTCTTGATAATTTATCATTTGTCTCCTCGATTTTTTTCTGAGTTTTTTCCCATTATTTCTGAGAGGGATTTTGCTGTTTGGAAGGCATTTTCTGCCGTGTGGTACACCGCGGGTAGGCTTAGGTCAGCGGGCCCCTTTGGAGGCAGATTGTAAGGGTCATCGGCGTAGATTTCCACCGAGCAGGTCCTTAGCCACTTAGTGATATATGATATTTTTTTTTGAGAGGACAAGTTCTTCGCGGATCGCTCCTTGAGAATGCTCTCTGGTATCAGATCTTTGCATTTCGTATATGCAACGTTGATTTCCTCATCGGAGAAGGCATCACTGACAGATTGAATAGCGGACTCGATGTCGGAACGGTTCGATTGGTATAGGGTAAAATACAGACAATTGTTCGCGAGTACGGAACTTGTGTGTGGGGCACAGGCACCGGAAGGTGCCTGGGTCACTTGCGCAACGGTTGGAGGTTGGTCGGATGACATTTTTGTGGTAAGGGAAGGGCCAAGCACTAACACATACACTACATTCTTTTACCCATTTCCCAGGACCAATAGGCCTCGAGTAGCTGTGATTTGAAAGATTTCTAAGGCACTGATTGGAGCAGAAAGAATATTAGAATATCTGCAATTGCATAACACTCTCCGGCTTATACGCCGGGTATTATGTGGAGACACTATTAACACATTGCTTACTGTAGAAGGTATAATCACCAAGGGCGGAAAACCCTTCTTATCTGTGAAAAAACGCGAGAGAGACCTCCAACACGTCCGCCCCACACAAACAAGCTATAATTTATATAAATGCATGCAAGTATATACATACGAATATAGGCTTTTATATGTGTATATATATATATATATATATATATATATATATATATATATAATATATATATATATATATATATATATATATATATATAATATATATACATAATATATATATATATATGTATATATAATATATATATATATATATGTAATAGTGTGGCACATAGTGTGGCACGTGTTGTTATTCCAAAGGCAATAACTTAATAATACTTAAGAAAAAGGCACGAAACGGATAATAAGAAAAGAAAGAGGGATAAGAGAATGAAAATAATCAATTTACGAAGGTATCGTTTTCTCGGACTCGACCCAAAACGATTAGGCGTTAGCCCACAGGCATCTGGTCTGCATCTCCCAGGCATCTTCGAGAAATTGGAATCCAACCCATTACGCCTCATCTCCGATGATTAAGTGATTCTCTGGCACGCCCGACATTTGTGACACTTCAACGTCGGAGAATTAATGTAAGGTGGACCTTTTCAAGAGCCTTCTGTTTAATATAACCAAGGGAAATTCAAGGCTTCCTTGTTTCAAAGGTGGATCATGTGAAATCTAAGCTCCACCCTTTCCAAAGATAGGCCTCTAGTATCGACGAATCAAAAGCCATGAGTGTTGGTCATAAGACAGCCCAAAAGGAGTATCAACGAATGACCTATGAGGTTACCAAGGGATACGCCCCTAAGAAGCCAGGACATGAAGAAGGAGGCGTATACAAATTCAAAGCCTACGAATTACTGTAGAAGACCTGACAGGAAGGCGGTCTCGTATGAAGTTAGCAGCCACTAAGACACAAAAGGTCTTTCAGAAATGCCACACCCAGTCAGAATCCAAAAAGGCCAAAGGCGGGGCTAAGGAGATTTCAACTGAACAAAAAGGTCGAGACAGAGAGAGAGCAGGCAGAAAAAAGGGAGCAGAGAAAAAAAGGGGAACGAGAAGCCAAGAGAGAGGAACAAAACCGGGGAGCCTGAGAGGAGAACTGCAGTGGCATGGCCGTGAAACAGAGAAAGACAGAAGAATCCCCCAGAAGAAGATCAAGTGCAAAAGTGTGGTGTGCGAAGCAATCAAAGACAGTGAAAGTGACAATCAATACTCAGTAAATTTCCCTCGTGCCTATAGACTCGTAATTGCAACAAGTGCCAATTAAGTTTTATCAGTCCAAAAGCCCAGTAACTAAAAAGGTGGAAAAACTTTGTAAGAACCCCTAACGAAGAATAAACCTATGTTAAGAAAATATCAATCTTCATTTCTCATCCAAAACGATAACCCTTTTTGCTAATTCCCCAAAGTACAGCCTCCACGGCACACGTTACCTTAGAGCTGTGTACGAGAAAGTAAGTACCGTCACAGATTTATTGGTGGCAGAGCGACGGGATACGATGAGATAAAGATTGATATAGTGACAAGATTAATTGATGTCGAGCGGTAAGGATAGGAAGATAAAGAGACAGCAAAGAAATGGTGATTAGCGACGTGATACGAAGACACGAATGACAGTTAAAGACAGCGGCCGCGAAAGGGAATCAAAAGTTTAGCGTCGGCATAAGAGATTTCAATCCATTCACGCCACTCGAAAAAGAAAGTTCTCCCCAAAGACAGTTACCAGTGCTTCCCCAAATACAAGGACAGTTACCGAGTTGTAACAATAAAAGCGCTCCAAAAAAAGCCACCCACACTTTGCGAAAGTAAAACTCCACTCTGAAGAACAAGAACAGTCGTTCCACTAGAAGAACAAGATGTCGAAAGCATGAAGAAAAATATCAAGAGGAAAGAAAACGATCCCGAAAACGCAACAGTCAACGCAATCGAGAGAGAGAGAGAGAAGTCCCCTTCCCGCAGACGTAACAACGCATCATTCAACGCGCTGGTAGGCGAACGCAAGCGGTCAGACGTAAACCCGGGTGCCGAAGAAGACGAAAGAAGTTAAGTCCAAATAAATGTCCCCACACTTACATAACATTAAACTCTATTAAAAGTAAATTACGCGATTAACATTTCAGTTAGACAATTTCTGGTATTTCAAGATTAAAAGATTTTCACTCTGAACTCTTTTTTTTGGCAACGAAAACTCTACGATATTTCATTTTACTAATTATAACTAATCAGCTACTAAGACCTTTTCCCAAACATTTGTATTTACTAACCTAACCTAACTTTTAAATTTTAATTTTAATTTAGATTGTGTCATTTTATTTTGATTTTTTGTGATTTTGGTTGTTTTGTGATTTCTTATACTTTGTTTTTTTTGTTTTAGTATTTGCTTTTTACTTTTATTCGTTACGTCGAATGAATGTTTACTTGTTTTTATTTTGTTTGTTTAGGATAACAAGGGTAATTCACGGGAGGTCTCTCGTTAGCGTACACTTTACGGTCAGTTCAGTATCGTTTTACCAGTACTGTTAAGAGGGTTTTTGTTGTTGTTTAAGAATCGCTTACCGGTAACGTAAGACTTTGAGAATATTTCTGGGGAAAATTCTTTTACCTTTTTTGGGTGATCGAATACTTAAGTAAAAACAGTTTATTGTTATTATCATTATTTCTTTTTGGGATATTACTGTCATAACTTTGATACTTTTAATGATACTCAGTACTTAAGAAAATTTCCATTAACGAGTCGATGGTCAAAGGGAGACCGACTCCTTATCAGAACGTAAGAACGCCTGTGCTCACGAGAAGTCAAACAAGGAAAATAAACATGCCGGAAAGTACACAGTCCGCGAATTCGAACGCAGCAGTAATGGGAACACATAAGGGGCATGTGATTAATCACATAGCTAAATTTTGCGGAAGAAAGAACGGTCAGTTAGCTTGTAACTTAGAAAACTGGATAGAGCAAGTGGAGACACGCCTAGATAGCATAACGGGGACAGATAGAGAAAAGCTTATTGAAGCCAAGAGTTATCTTGATTTGGAAGCCGGAGGAGACTTAGAACGATACGTCCACTCCGAGACTTACCGAGATCTTAAGAATTGGGAAGAATTGAAACGGTATTTCAGGAAGGTTTATTCCACAGTTGGTGAAAGAGATCCAGTTACTAGCTTGGCAAGGATAGTGCGTCAATTTAAGTTAGACGAAAGACGTTACCAAGAGTTTAGCTCTCAGTTGTATAACAATATGAATGAATGGGGTAACTTCATGGAATCCACAGGTTGGATAGAGGTAGAAGGAGGCAAGCAAAAAATGCCAATGAGTCATGTTAAAAAAATATTTAGACTAGCAATAATGATTGGAAGCCTGCCAACAGAAGTCATTGCAAGGATGACTCGTAAGTGGGAGACATCCGATGATGTAGCAGAGATTGAAGAGGAGGAAACAAAAATCCTAGGTAGAAGACCTGAAGGGAATCCTATATACAGACCTTTAGTCGCTATAGGACAAAAAGAAAAGGGTCCAAATAGATCTAGGACACCATCTAGAAATCAGAATAAGATGCCAGGTAAATCTTCTCAAGGAGGATTTTCGACAGTCACGTGTTATAACTGTCAGAAGAGAGGACATTATGCCAGTGACTGCCGAGGGATAGCCTTCTGTCCTTTCCATAAGAGAACAGGACATAGTGCTCGAGAATGCAGAAATAAATTTGTTTCAGCTCCTAGAGGTAGATCTCAGTCGAGAGGCAGAAGTAGAAACAATAGTCAATCTCCCCCAGTTAGAGGAAATAGAGATTCAACTCCAAATAGATATCCCAATCAAACAGCAAGCATAGGTTATGAATCAGTTCAGTCAACGTCAGACGACGCAATGGGAAATTTTCTGCTTACTGGTACAATGAATCTTCCTCTATAACAGAGAGAATGTCCGGAATGTCAAGGCTAAGCCCAGCTACACAGGTTAGCAAAGTTGATGTAGGAATGAATATAATTATAGACCATTATTTCCAGCACATGTCGGTCTAGAGAAACCTATTGTTACATTCTTTGATACAGGTAGTCCTAAGAATATAATGTCAGAAAAGGTGTATCGGTTGTATTTTTCTCACTTAAGATTGAACACAGCGGTAGATTGTAGAATCACAGACGTCCAGGGTAATGATATCCACGTAATTGGACAGTTAGATTTTCCATTCAGGCTAGGAAGAATTGCTCTAAGAGAAAATGTTCTGGTAGCCAGAGATATACAATTAGCTTTTGCTCATTTGCTGATAGGTTATCCAACTATGGCTAGACAAGGGATAAGCATTGATGCCCCTAGAGAACAACTAGTGATTAAAAACGGTCGTGAGATTTCTAGAATACCAATATGCAAGTCAATTAAAAGAACTCAGACTAAAGAGAATCCCACGATGAAAGGTATCTTAAAGAAGGATAAGACAGAGGAAGATATCCAGAATGCATCACGAGTTCACAACAGATCATTAACCTCTTAGAATCAAATCAATGCACTTATTTAAAGTTAGAGAGGGAATTAAGACTTAAACCAGGAGAAAGCACGTGGGTAGAATGTACAGTAAATCCAATTTTTGAAGGGAAGGAAATTCTCACGCTTACTGAAAAGTCGCAAGTAAATGGAATACATTATTCTTCTAGTTTACATGAAGTCAGACAGAGCAAAATAGCATTACAGATTACGAATAACAGAGGAGGAAAGGTTAAATTAACACCAGGTACAGAGATAGGCCTAGCAGAAGTATACTCCATACCTATCCGAGTTGTAGAAAGGGAAACGGTAGCCGCGATCAGTAAAGGAAATGAAAATTACGCTCAGGACATAAAACTGAGAAGAGCTAAGATAGGATTTCATTTAAAGGACATTAAGGAAAACCATGTTAGAGAAGAATTCATAGACTTATTGTGCGAATATAAGGATATAGTCGCTCTTGACGGCGACACCTTGGGAAATACACGCGAAATAACGCACAAGATAGACATTCCATCAAACACAAAGCCAATTTACATACCAGCCTACAGAGTAGCACATTCCCAGAAGGAGATCATTGAAAGAGAAGTACAAAGAATGAATAGGCAAGGAATATAGAACCATCTAAATCCCCATGGTCTTTTCCACTTTTGCTAGTTCCAAAAAAGGGACAAAACTTATAGAATAGTTGTGGATTTCAGAAAATTGAACCAAATTACTGAAAATGATCCTTATCCAATGCCGTCAATGCGAGATCTTATCGCTACTATAGGGTCCAAGAGATACTTCACCACAATAGATTTATTGCAGGGATTCTTGCAAATCCCTCTAGACGAAGAAAGTAAACCTTTGACTGCTTTTTCCACTAGTAACGGCAGATACCAGTATGTAAGAATGCCTTTTGGTCTAAAGTCAAGTCCGGTAACTTTTGTAAGATTAATGGATAAAATTTTGGGCGATTTACTAGGCAAAGACGTACACTGTTACATAGATGATTTGGTAATAGCAACAGACACTATAGAGGAACACATAGACTAAGTCAGAGAAGTCCCTCAAAGAGATTAAGAAAAGCCAACCTGAAGCTTAAATTAAAGAAGTGTAACTTCCTTAAAAGGAAAATAGACTACCTTGGTCATACACTAAGTGAAAAGGGCGTAGAAGTAAACGAATTAAAGATTAAGTCGATTAAGGAATATCCAACACCTCAGTGCAAGAAGGACGTAAAGTCATTCTTAGGTTTAGCAGGTTTTTACCGCAAGTTCATAGGGAACTTTGCAGTCATATCCGCACCACTAACTGAACTTTTAAAGGAACACGTATCATTTGTATGGACAGACAAGCAGCAAGAAGCATTCGATGAATTGAAAGAAAGATTAACACATCCCCCAGTACTTAGCTTCCCAGACTTCGGCAAAGAATTCTTTTTAGCCACGGACGCAAGCCACATTGGTATAGGAGCATGTTTAATGCAAAAACAAGATAATAAGTATAATGCGATAGCTTATTACAGTAGGAAATTAAAGCCCTCAGAAGTGAACTACTCAGTAACAGACCTCGAGTCTCTAGCTATAATAGACGCTTTAAAGCATTTCAGATATATAATTTTTGGTTACAAGATAACCGTGTTCACGGATCATTCAGCCGCAGTAGAAATGCTAAAGAACCCTAATTTTTCTGGACGAAGAGCCCGTTGGTTCATGACAGCCCAAGATTATGATATAGAGGTGAAATATGTCCCTGGGAAGACGAATAAGGTAGCAGATGCATTATCAAGATATGTGTCACAAGGTGATAGTATAAATATGATAAGTCAAGAAGAAGGAAAGAATGAAACAATGTGCAATGACGTAAATGTACTCACCATGCACTATACAGAGGAGCTTTCCCGGCAAAATTTCATAAAAGAACAAGAAAGAGATGAAGATATAAGGGAACTGTTTAAATACGTTAGAAACGAAAGAAAACACAGCCAACAAGAATTAACCGAACTAGGTAGGAAGGTTGGATGTCCCACAGATGCACTAACGGACATAGATGGCGTATTAATTGGATGTGTCACGAATATGACCCATTTGGTCAATTTCTAGGTGTACTGCACAAAAGGTTAGTACCTAAGAGTCTAAGAAACAAGGTCATTGAGCTAATGCATGACGATGACATGAGAGCTCACCCAGGGAAGGGATGAGACAATTAGATTAATCCAAAAAAGAACTTTCATTGGAAGGGAATTCACAAAGATGTTAGTAATTATGTGAAGAGCTGCAATAACATGCAACAGCTACAAAGGAAGAACAGACAAGGAAGTACCACTAGGGAAATATCCTATCCCACAGACTCCTTTCGAAAGAGTATCTATTGATCTTATCACTAATCTTCATACCACGAGTAAAGGGAATAAGAATATACTAGTATGTATCGACGCGCTCACGAGATATACAGAGTTGGTACCACTAACTAGTAAAAGTGCCAAGGATTGTGCAACCGCTCTCTTCGATAAGATATTTTGCAGATATTCTGCCCCTCAGCTCATTATCTCTGATAAGGGGACCGAGTTCAACAACTCGTTAGTTCAAAGAATTTGTAACGCCTCTTTAAGGTAGAAAAGGTAGCGATACAGCCGTATCACCCAGCTAGCAATGGCTTGGTAGAAAGGAATAACAGAAAGGTTTTAGACGTATTGCGTCACACAGTAGGACAGGTTCCTGACTGGGACGTCAATTTACCTTTAGTCCAATTATCATTAAATGCAGACATCATACGAGTACTCGAGCAACTCCCATAAAAGCTTTGATGGGATATGAACCCAGATTACCTTATGCATGGCTGAATCAGCCAATACAGCCTAATTACTCTGAAGATATCATGAAGATAAGAATCGGAAATGTTTAAAGTAAATACACAAGCAATTGCACAAGAATCTAGAAGAAGCCCAGCAGAATATGATAGAGAAGCACCAAGAAGGATTAAGGCCTGTAGACTACAAGAAAGGAGATGAAGTCTATATTAAGAAGGAAGTAAGAAGTGGTATTAATTATAAGTTAGCCACAAAATTCACAGGACATAACAAGGTCGTAGACGTACAAGAAACTAAGATAAAGGTTAAGAAAATGAATAACCAAATGCCTTCCACATATGCTGAATCATTAGAAGAAGAAGAATTTTGGATAAACAAGGACAAGGTCAAGAGAACCAAAGAAGTTGAAGAATCCGAAAATGACAGAGACGTCAGAAGAAATTCCAGAAGAAGGAAATAGATATAACCTAAGAAAATAGAAGAGTCACTTTTCAGTGAAACAGAAGAACAAACCCATTAATTCATCCAATTATTCCCCATGTATTTATTTGATTTCTTTATTGCTAAGTTTACCACATCGGTCGACTTAGGAATAATCTTTTTATTGTTGCAATTCTTACTTTAATTAGTTGGTTTGTAGCAATTTTTTTTTTGGAGTTATGTGCACTAACTTCAAATTTATTTTGACTTGAAGGGAAATATTTGGGTATGTAAGAAACGGTTCAAGGCGCAGTATAAGAATTTCAAGACGTATATTAAGTTTAACCGTTCCATAAGAAACATTCTTCGAAGTAAAAGAATAAATAAGACGGGTTAAGATAGATATTAAGAGATTTTAAGATAAGAGAATTCGTTTCAGAAATGATTAAGATATTGAAGGGGCAATTATACACTTATTTGTCAAATCTATTAAATGTTGATGATAAAACTTACTAATAAGATATTATTCAACAAAGACTCACTAACAAGATGTTAATTGATGAAGACTCATTAACAAGATAGTAGTTGTTGAAAACTTACTAACAAGATATTGATTGGTGAAAACTTACTAATTGTTGTCACAGTAGAAGAAACCTACAAGTATTAACCACTAACCGGTTCCTTTAACCGAGTTGCCAATTTTGTGAGTATCAAGCAGTGAAGTTATATTGTTTAATGTACAAGGTTACTCAGGAATTACAGTAAGAATGTCCAATGAAATTTTGCATAAACACAATACACACTCTCAGTAGGAAGTCAAGGACTCACTTGTTATTGCATACAAATACACAAGGATATTTTCTCCAAGGACTTGTCTCCAAGCAGCAGGTCGCAGCAAACAAGAAGCCATCAAGTGTCGTCAACGAAGAACGAAATTTATTTTTCCATAAAGAAAGACGATATCCACCTAGATAGAATAGGACTGAGGACTGAACCAATCATGTACTGTAAACTTGGATAGTTACCATTATTTTTTGCTTCTACCATGCATTTATATAACTTTTGTGACTTAAGGGCTTATGTATGTTTAACTTTCAGTTTTCTTGTTTTTTTTGGTGATTTATTTGTGTTTGCATTCAGTATCACGTTTCTTAATGTGATTTACTCATATTTGAATTCAGTTTGATGATTCTTTTAATATTACTTAATCAAGTATTTATTCATATTCAGTTTTTATGTTTCTCTGAATGTTACTTACTCAAGAAATTACTCATGTTTACATTCAATTTGATTGTTGCCCTTAACGTTACTTAATCAAGGATTTGCTCATGTTTACATTCACTTTTGATGATTTTGAGTTAAAGTTTCAAAATGATTTCCAAGAAGCATAAGTTAGGAGTCCTCTTGTAGGTATAATATTTGCTTCAGCTTAGACAACGCTGTCGGAGTCAGCGAGGTAGCGGGCCGAGACTGTAATAGTGTGGCACAGTGTTGTTATTCCAAAGGCAATAACTTAATAATACTTAAGAAAAAGGCACGAAACGGATAATAAGAAAAGAAAGAGGGATAAGAGAATGAAAATAATCAATTTTACGAAGGTATCGTTTTCTCGGACTCGACCCAAAACGATTAGGCGTTAGCCCACAGGCATCTGGTCTGCATCTCCCAGGCATCTTCGAGAAATTGGAATCCAACCCATTACGCCTCATCTCCGATGATTAAGTGATTCTCTGGCACGCCCGACATTTGTGACACTTCAAGCGTCGGAGAATTAATGTAAGGTGGACCTTTTCAAGAGCCTTCTGTTTAATATAACCAAGGGAAATTCAAGGCTTCCTTGTTTCAAAGGTGGATCATGTGAAAATCTAAGCTCCACCCTTTCCAAAGATAGGCCTCTAGTATCGACGAATCAAAAGCCATGAGTGTTGGTCATAAGACAGCCCAAAAGGAGTATCAACGAATGACCTATGAGGTTACCAAGGGATACGCCCCTAAGAAGCCAGGACATGAAGAAGGAGGCGTATACAAATTCAAAGCCTACGAATTACTGTAGAAGACCTGACAGGAAGGCGGTCTCGTATGAAGTTAGCAGCCACTAAGACACAAAAGGTCTTTCAGAAAATGCCACACCCAGTCAGAATCCAAAAATCCAAAGGCGGGGCTAAGGAGATTTCAACTGAACAAAAAGGCGAGACAGAGAGAGAGCAGGCAGGAAAAAAGATGAGCAGAGAAAAAAGGGAACAGAGAAGCCAAAAGAGAGAGAACAACCCGGGAGCCTGAGAGGAGAACTGCAGTGGCATGCCGTGAAACAGAGAGACAGAAGAATCCCCAGAAGAAGATCAAGTGCAAAAGTGTGGTGTGCGAAGCAATCAAAGACAGTGAAAGTGACAATCAATACTCAGTAAATTTCCCTCGTGCCTATAGACTCGTAATTGCAACAAGTGCCAATTAAGTTTTATCAGTCCAAAAGCCCAGTAACTAAAAAGGTGGAAAAACTTTGTAAGAACCCCTAACGAAGAATAAACCTATGTTAAGAAAATATCAATCTTCATTTCTCATCCAAAACGATAACCCTTTTTGCTAATTCCCAAAGTACAGCCTCCACGGCACACGTTACCTTAGAGCTGTGTACGAGAAAAGTAAGTACCGTACATATATAATATATGTGTGTATATATATGAGAGAGAGAGAGAGAGAGAGAGAGAGAGAGAGAGAGAGAGAGAGATCAGTTAGCCTTTTCGTGACTTCAAAGACAATTTCATTACACTGTGCTGTGACTCGACGCCACTGAATGACAAGGTCGAGTTCTTTGACCACATCCCTATTGAATATAAAATTACAAGATATCTATCTAGCCGAGTATTTAAAGAGACATCTCCATTACTAATTATCGATATAGATAAAGACTACCCAATCGTCCCTACGTCTTAAAAGAACATCCAAATTTACAGTGGACATTTTCCCTTCCTTGCGAGGAAAAAGTCCACCAGTGCAAGTAAACGAAAAATTCCGACTAAAGGAAAACAAATTCAAGTTATTTTAAATTCAAAATCAGGTTATGGACAAACCAAAAAATTCTGTGATCACTTCTTTATTGGCCTTTTAATGAGTAATAAAAGGTATTTAGGAAAGTAAAGGAGTATGGTGAAAAGCTTGATACTGAAGTAAAGGTTTCTCCTTTTAAAAATTATGGTTTTTGTTCCTCCTTACCCCAGGCTTCACAAAACTGAAACATCTGAAGTATTAATGTTAGTAATGCAGAAGCCTTTGGCAAACTTAATAGTACAAAACAATGTCTAGTTTATTAACCACTGAACTCGTAGAACTGTTCTGAACTCTATGAAATTTAAAACCGTTTTGGATCTCCCAGAGGGGGAGTAGAGGGGGTGAATATGAAAAGAATCAAATTCCTTAACACACGAAACAGTCAGACGTCATCCGATCTAATGCGGGAAAATCACCCTGCATGTCCGACGAGCTAAACATTCCCATGCGAGGAACAAGCTCATATTTTCCCTTGATGATCCATAATTGCGGAGGGAGAGAAGGGGGAGGGAGAGAAGGGGGAGGGAGGGAGAGAATCAGGATCCAGGTTGGGCCTCCTGCAAAGCCCCAACAAAAATCCTTCGACCTTCCCTTCCGTTTGGCGTGACTTCTGCTATAATGAGCCATTGATTTCAAAGCCCACATTTTACTCCCCACTCTCTTTCCCTCCCTGGTTCTGATGTTTCCTTCCGCAGTCGTATACCTAAATATTTATTTTTTTGGAATTTCAGCGTAATTGTGTTCCTCGTTCCTCTCACCGCTAATTCAATGAGGGTTTTCTTTAATTCTTTTTACTACGAAATTACGTCACAATCGTGGCTGTATAATGTTGTTGTGCCTAATCATAAAGAAAAATGGCTTGGCTTTAGACTCTTTCCACTTGGGATAGAATTCCGCACCAATTTTCCTCTCCAGGAATGAGCCCCACTGGAAGGTCATCTGTATGTTGTGATTACTGGAATCGTTGGCCATCATTTCGTAATCCGGAAACTACAACTTTCTTTTCCACTCGCCGTTATTATGTACATCTATGTGTCCTATACCTGCTGGTGTCAAAGGTCTGAAATAGTTTTTGACGTTTATGCTCTTTCCCAATTTGGATCTTCCTCCATTTCCCTGATAAGGATCATTATTTTTTTCAGCTGCTTTAGTCTCCTTCACTTCGCTTAGTATGTATACTGTGTGTATGCATATAATTATATATATATATATATATATATATATATATATATATATATATATATATATATATATATATATATATGCATGCAAGTATATACATACGAATATAGGCTTTTATATATATATATATATATATATATATATATATATATATATATATATATATAATAATATATATATATATATATGTGTGTATATATATGAGAGAGAGAGAGAGAGAGAGAGAGAGAGAGAGAGAGAGAGAGAGAGAGAGAGAGAGAGATCAGTTAGCCTTTTCGTGACTTCAAAGACAATTTCATTACACTGTGCTGTGACTCGACGCCACTGAATGACAAGGTCGAGTTCTTTGACCACATCCCCATTGAATATAAAATTACAAGATATCTATCTAGCCGAGTATTTGAAGGGACATCTCCATCACTAATTATCGACTACCCAATCGTCCCCACGTCTTAAAAGAACATCCAAATTTACAGTGGACATTTTCCCTTCCTTGCGAGGAAAAAGTCCACCAGTGCAAGTAAACGAAAAATTCCGACTAAAGGAAAACAAATTCAAGTTATTTTAAATTCAAAATCAGGTTATGGACAAACCAAAAAATTCTGTGATCACTTCTTTATTGGCCTTTTAATGAGTAATAAAAGGTATTTAGGAAAGTAAAGGAGTATGGTGAAAAGCTTGATACTGAAGTAAAGGTTTCTCCTTTTAAAAATTATGGTTTTTGTTCCTCCTTACCCCAGGCTTCACAAAACTGAAACATCTGAAGTATTAATGTTAGTAATGCAGAAGCCTTTGGCAAACTTAATAATACAAAACAATGAAAAGTTTAGTAACCACTGAACTCGTAGAACTGTTCTGAACTCTATGAAATTTAAAACCGTTTTGGATCTCCCAGAGGGGGAGTAGAGGGGGTGAATATGAAAAGAATCAAATTCCTTAACACACGAAACAGTCAGACGTCATCCGATCTAATGCGGGAAAATCACCCTGCATGTCCGACGAGCTAAACATTCCCATGCGAGGAACAAGCTCATATTTTCCCTTGATGATCCATAATTGCGGAGGGAGAGAAGGGGGAGGGAGAGAAGGGGGAGGGAGGGAGAGAGTCAGGATCCAGGTTGGGCCTCCTGCAAAGCCCCAACAAAAATCCTTCGACCTTCCCTTCCGTTTGGCGTGACTTCTGCTATAATGAGCCATTGATTTCAAAGCCCACATTTTACTCCCCACTCTCTTTCCCTCCCTGGTTCTGATGTTTCCTTCCGCAGTCGTATACCTAAATATTTATAAGGGAATTTCAGCGTAATTGTTCCTCGTTCCTCTCATTCTATTAATACAAGACGCCACTGTCTGTATACGGCAACTCACCGCTACTTCAAAACGGTGAAAAGAATTCTATTTAATTTTCCGTTATTGTTTCGATCATTTTCATTCATTTCTTTTAAAACCTACTCGAAAGTCACCAAATTCATCACTGTCGTCAGTAAAACTGTTGTAGGGTATTTCTCTAATGAAGTAATGTTTGACTGTAAAGATATAAAGCATGATGAACCGGCATATGGTTAATATCTTTAAAGTCTGGCAGTCCTAAACGGTACGAGACTCTTTGGATCACACTACAGATTGGTAAGTTACTGCTTTTTTTTTCTCTCTCTCTCTCTCCCCAAATTTTTTAAGAGTTCTAATTCGATATTTGTGTTGGCAATAAAGACATTTTTAGTCGTGGGATGCTTCTTTGAATAAAAGGAAAGGTTGGAGAAAACATAAGCATGACGTAAAATGTTGCAATTGAACAGAAAACCACATTGATTCTCAATTCAGACATTACAGTTAATGATAAAAAGAATAATTATACGCGTATACGATTTTTCGACGCTTTAAAACCAATTTCCCAATAAAAACGGGTCATATGATGGGTGAACAAAATATTTTTTGAAAAGAGATACATTACAACATACACATTACAGCTATTTACATTTCACTCCTTCGTTTGACTAATTTATAAAACATAGTACACACACACACACACACACACACACACACACACACACACACACACACACACATATATATATATATATATATATATATATATATATATATATATATATATACATATATGTTTGTGTGTGCGTGTGTATATATATATATATATATATATATATATATATATATATATATATATATATATATATATATATATATATATATATATATATATATACATATTATATATATTATATATATATATATGTATATATATGTGTGTGATGTGTGTGTGTGTGTGGTGTGTGTGTATATATATATATATAACTCAGCCTCTACCCTAATTCAAACAATGTCTTCCCGAGAACCGGATCAAAAGAAAGGGAGAAGTATAATATTTACTAATAAAATCCGCCGATAGTATTATCATAGAAAATTATGTTAAGAGTAAACTACAACGATAATCATAAACAACTACAACCAAAATAACTTATTCAACGTAATATATACTTTAACCGGACAGATAACACCTTTAAAAGACACATGTACCAATTCACCTCAAAACAGTAAAATCAAATAATTTAATAAAACGCATAAACAATGTTATCGCAAAAAAAAAAAATCTCACCTTCACAGAATGATTCACATGCTTAAACCTGTACAATTAAGATGTGTAACCTTATATATATATATATATATATATATATATATATATATATATATATATATATATATATATATATGTATATATATATATATATATATATATATATATATATATATATATATATATATATATATATATATATATATATATATATATATATATATATATGGTTCAGTTGGCAGTATTGTAAAAATTATAAACCCTCGTACTATGAATATTACCTGCCTTTTGAAGTACTTTTTTCCAAACTAAAGAACCTGCCTTTAAATGCAAATATGCCGAAATTTCAACCGAACTATCTGCTTTGCCCACACTAATTATAGCAAACTGAAAACTAGATGGGCTCCTTTCTTTAACAAAAGATGATTTAAACACACTTCGTAAATTGAGTAAAAAGGAAGACCTGATATTTTCAAAACCAGATAAAGGTAAAGGAACCGTTATTCTAAAACAGGGCGATTACATTCATAAGATGCAAAAAAACTATTTTATCGGATGACTCTAAATTTCTGAAAATTGGTGAAAAGGATTTTAAACTCATTTTTAGAAACGAGGACAGAATCAACCGTTTTTTAAAGTCCCTAAAGGACAAACATACAATTAATCAGGCTACTTACGACGAGCTCTTCGTCACTGGCTCTTCTTTTGGTGTCATGTATGGGCTTCCGAAAATACATAAGGAAAATATTCCTATGAGTCCAATCCTTCGTCTTATACAACTCCAAGCTACAAAATTGCAATATCTCATCCCTTTATTGAAAGCTCTTTTAATAATGAGCTTAGTCTTTCTAATTCCTTAGAATTTAAAAACAGTATTTTGTGTCAGGATTCAGATTTAATCATGGCTAGTTTTGACATAGAATCCTTATTTACTAATATACCCGTGGAGGAAACAATTGAGTATATTTTAGATACTATTTTTACTGATGATGAAAGTGTTCACCATGGTTTTAACTGTTCTGATTTTAAGAAGTTGTTAGAGTTGGCAGTGCGGGACACTGCCTTTGTTTTTAATGATGAGGTATACGTGCAAGTTGAAGGTGTGGCATGGGTAACCCACTGAGTTGCACATTCGCTAACATTTTATGCACAAATTTGAGAGAGAACTGCTGGACAGTTGTCCCTCTTCTTTTAAACCTTATTTTATCGCCGATATGTGGATGACACTTTTGTTCTTTTTAAGGACCATTTGCACTGTGACTCGTTCTTGCAACATGCCAATTCTTTACATCCCAACATTAAATTTACGTATGAATTGGAAAACAATAACCAACTGCCTTTCTTTAGATACGATTGTTATCCGTGACGACGACCGTTTTCACACAGGTATATTTCGAAAGCAACGTTCACAGGGCCTTGGGTCTTAACTTTTATAGTTTTTGTTTTTCAATTTTAATTAAATTCGTTGTCTACCCTCCTCCACAGAGCCATGACATTAACTTCTGATTGGAGTCTTTTCCACAAAGAAATCGAATCCTTTACGATTATTTTAAATCAAACTGTTACCCTCCTAATCTCTTTATGAAATATGTCAGGAAAACTCTGGAAATTTCATTTCATCCTCCAGCAGCAAAACATTTGGCCAGAAACTCAAGTTTTGATATACGATTTCCTTATATGCATGACACATCTTTTTTACCTCACTTAGGAGAATTTTAATCAATCATTTTCAGCTGTTGATGTTAAGTTTATCTTAATGAACCCTAGAAACGATCAGTAATATGTTGCGTCATAAAGAGAGATTACCTCCTTTAATGCAATCCGGCGTTGTCTACATTTATACTTGCTGCCGATGCAATAGGCAGACTTACGTTGGAAACACGCGCCGCTTGCTTAAGGTGAGATGTGATGCACATATGGGCATTAGTTTCCGTACAGGGTGTAAAACTGTCCAACCCAGACTATCTAACATTAGCAATCATGGGAAATTTTGTAAAAATAGTATAACCTATAAGGATTTTAAGATATTGTTATCAAGTCCATACGCACATCACCTTCCAATTTTAGAATCTCTTGCTATAAAGAAACTGGTTCCAACCTTGAACAACCATCTTCATCTGTTCCCTTGTACATAGCTTAAACCAGGCCCTTCTTCTTGTTTACTTTCGATGCGTTTTCCATACAGCAACCGAACGTCGTTGAGACAAGGTGTCTTTTTTAACTATTCCTAATTTTAATAATGCCTTTTGTTTTCATTTATATATATATATATTTTTTTATATTTCGTTTTATTTATTTCATTATTTAGAGTAACTTGTATTTCAATGTTGTGAATTTTCCTTGTATTACTTTATTTCAATGTGTGTTTTTTTTTATGTCAACAAAAATAATTTAATGCTGTATTGTATATCAGTTTTTATCTTTTATTTTAGCCTGGATGATGAGACATTGGTCTCGAAAACGTCGCAATGAGAATAAAGTGACATATGTTTAATGCTGTCTTCTTCAACGCCTTCGATATATATATATATATATATATATATATATATATATATATATATATATATATATATATGAGAGAGAGAGAGAGAAATGAATAAACTCCTCCCATTCCTTTTTAGTCGTACCTTTTGATCGGCCTGTCGATGTTTCCATCTACCATTTGTATTATAGTTCTCCGAACGATGAGCGGAAAAAGTCTCAATTTTCTCCCTACCGACCAATGGCATCAAAGCTGAAATGTGCCTTTTGAACACCGTTTATGTGGGGTTTTTGATAAGGAGTGAGATCCACTTCGTCTGTTGGCTACATTGTGGAAAGCAATAAGGTATTTCCACCACCTCACAACTTCAAAGCATAAAGGCGCCAAAGAAATTTTCCAATTGCCGGAAAAACTATTAAAATATACATAAAGAACGACTAACATCTAATTGTGAACAAAAGTTTTATTTATTTCATCGTTCTCCTCGCCTGCACACAAGATTTTTTACAGCTTTCCTTAGTCTTTCCCCTCGCATTTTTTCCTTATAATCAATTCATAAACAAAGTCCTTCATAGATTTCCATAGGAAAATACGCTTCCCAAACTTATCAGGTCACTTTAGATTAAATTTTATAAGAACTAAGCTTTTGCATCTAGGTTATCAAAATATCTGTCAAAATATGCCTAACAAGCAATATTCTCTCTCTTTCTCTCTCTCTCTCTCTCTCTCTCTCTCTCTCTCTCTCTCTCTCTCTAATCTCAACCTACTTGGTATGCATGAGATTGTGGACAATCAAATTACCGATACTTCTAATCTGTCGGTTAAACTAATGACAAACAGCTAAGAAAAATCTAACGTCTAATGATATTGGCATAAAAGATCAATTAAGGTTCAAAACGCTGGATACTCGCAAGTTTTGTTGCAATCAATCTGAGGAGTTTCACACAAGTAACTCCACTGAACAACACTCACTTGGTAAGAAAATGTTCTGGTCACTTTCCTTTTACTTCCTTTTTCTCATCCGCATAGATTAGCAAATGGCCATGTTCTTGTCTCATTATTTTCCCGAGCTTCGGGGAGACTGCAGAGCTGGAATGGGAGGTAATGTCGCTACGTGACTATAAGAGAGAGAGAGAGAGAGAGAGAGAGAGAGAGAGAGAGAGAGTTAGCCATTTCGTGACTTCAAAGACAATTTCATTACAGGGAGTGGTACCGCAACGCCACTGAATGACAAGGTCGAGTTCTTTTACCAAATTCCTCTTGAATAAGATTATAACTTGGAACGTTTTGAGTCGACGTCAAGTCGAAGAAATGATCCCGAATATCTATCTGAGTAAACAATATCATTATTAATTGTCGTTAAAGGTCTACAATGCATACGTAAATTCCATGTTACCATTTTCCTTCCCTTGTGAGGAACACCAGACATCGTTAGAGAAACGTCCAAGAGTAAACGAAAAATTCGTGACTGGAGAAATAATTGGATCAACAATTAAATAAAAGCCAATGGCAATAAACTCCAATTGTTTCTACGCTTGCTTATTCAATGTCACAATAAAAAATGTAAACAAACCATAAGTAGAACTGTTTGAAATCTCTTAGAGAGAAGATGGTGGAAGAGGAGATATAAAAAGAATCAAATACTATACCACAAGAGAGCCAAACTGCTACTCTAATTCGGAAAAATTACCTTGCATGTCCTACAGGATGCTTGCTATGAGGAACAGGATCATATTTTCCTTTGGCGATCCATAATCACATTAATAACGGAGGGGGAGGGAGAGGGAGATGGAGATGGAGATGGAGAGGGAGAGGGAGAGGGAGAGGGGGTCGGGGAAGACGGTAAAGAGAGAGCCAGGATCCAGGCTGAACCAAGCACTTTCCACCTTCCTTTCGCCATCTAAAACTTGCCCGATTCCTGCTATAATGAGCAACTGATTACAATATCTACATTTTATTCCCCACTCCCTTTACCTTCTTTGTTTTACAGTTTTCTAATTATCTATAAGCAAAGCTAATTATTTCTAAGCAAATTTCAAAGTGACTGTTCACCCCTTATCTCGCTCTATAAATAAAAGACACCATAGTATGCGCCAACTCTCCAAGGGTGAAAAGTAGCCTTCCAATTCCCCGTAATTGTTTCGATGACATTTTCATTCATTTCTTATACGAACGTACTCGAAAGTCATCAAGTTCCGAACTTAATCAATAAAACCGTTCTTGGTTATCTGCCTATTAAAGATGATTGTGACAACTGAGATAGCTCTTGAAAACTTATCGGCACTAGAACAATGGTATCACACTGCAGACTGACAGTTTGATTTTTTTTCCAAAGCATCAAAAGGTTACAGTTTATTATTACTGTTAGTAATGTAGACATTTTTAGTCGTTAGATGACGCTAGAAAAGAACAGAGCTTCGTAGAAAAATATATAAGACGAAAAAAATGCAACTTATCTGGAATATACTACCTGAATTTTCCTCTAAGAAAGTGCCCGGGGAAAGCATTTCAACAGTAATTAAAGTAAAAATATAATTCTACTCAAATGCTCCTTCGTTGACTTCACAATACTCAACGACTTCTTGTGTAAATAAGCAATATTACCAAAGTTTCGAATACTTATCAATTTTACCGTCTGTATACTTTTATAATTTTGGCATGTTGTACAGCTTCCTATAAAACTGACCCGGTATAAATCAATCTGAAAAATCAATAATATAATCACAAGAGTAAAGAAACATCTTCGAGAAATGATACATTTAAAAAATACTCATAATAACTATTTAAATTTCTCTGGTTCGTTTGTCTGTCATTACATTTATTCAAATTATAATAGTTAATTATATTTATATAATATATAAAATATATAATCTATATATTCTTTAAATACAAATATATACACATATATACATACATATATATATATATAATATATATATATATATATATATATATATATATATATATATATATATAATACCACTCATTCAAACAAGATTTTTTTGTTAAACTTGACAAGTCAATCCCCTTTAAGGGAAAAAGCTGTTTATAAATAATAAAAATTTAGTATTCAAGTATCACTACTTAATCCTAAAGATGAAACCTGACAAGCACGCGGTGCCAACCTCACCTGAAGAGAGTAAAATGAAATTTAATTACTAAAACGCATTAAGGAACAGATCAAATTAAAATTTCATTTCCACAGAATAACAACTGTACAAACGAGTACAATTATCATACACACATGGCAAATATATACGTATATATATAATAATATACAATATTTATGTATATATATATATATATATATAATATATATATATATATATATATAGCAATAGATCAGAGTTGGTCCTACAGGTAAAATAAAATCGGAACTGGATTAAACTGGCAGCAAAAGTAACAGACATTGGAGAAAGGAGTCAAAACAAAGCCAAAATAGTGCCCTTAAAATAATTTTATTGAGAGTAATTTATATTGGTATTTACTCCTTCATACAAGTGAGTCAGTACACCAGTCATGACTATTTAAATCAGATTCAAAAGCGAACCTACAAAATTATTTAAAGAAAAGC
Source organism: Macrobrachium nipponense (assembly GCF_015104395.2). Taxonomy (NCBI): domain Eukaryota; kingdom Metazoa; phylum Arthropoda; class Malacostraca; order Decapoda; family Palaemonidae; genus Macrobrachium; species Macrobrachium nipponense. The sequence goes on along the minus strand of NC_087212.1, from coordinate 70,881,506 downwards.
AGCATAACAGAGTCCATAATTCGAAAATGGAGTCACTCAAAATGAATCTGTATCAAAATTAAATACTAATTCAAAAGATAACTTCAACAGAACATTTACATAATCATATTCCAAGTTAAAATAAATACTCAAAATGAGTGTGTATCAAAATTAAACACATTCAAAATGAACCAACTGCACAATTAAATCATTATTCAAAGGCAAAGGCAAAGGCAAATTTTATTCTATCGACCCCTTCCGGGGTATGAGAATTACAAAATTACACAAATATATATATTTACACAGAAACTACAAAAAGAACAAAAAGAAGAGACCAGCAGATTACAACTATATTTATGTACACATATATTTAGCGAGTACATATTTAAAGCATAAAAGATATTCTGACAAAGGAAAGTACATACATTTGAAAACAATACCAGAATAATGAGAATCCCAGAAAGTATTAAATCTAAAATAAAGACATTATAATGGTTAACAAACTTTGCAAGTCTTTTCAATTCTCTAGCACTACTTATATTGAGGAGCAAATTGAATTTAAAAGTGGTAGGTCTTCTACAATAGTAGAGTTTTCGGTATCTCTCTCTTATTTCTCTAATCACAGGACAAACTAAAACATAATGATATTCATCCCCAACTTCAATGCTGTTACATAGTCTGCAAGGGTGCTGATTCTCCTGCCCAGAATATCTTTCAGTTCCTACGGGAAGTTTGTGGGTACCACACCTATATTTACTAAGGGCAATTCTTTCTGGTAAATCTAAATTCATAATATACTTTTCTTGGCCAAATTCAGTCATAAAAAGTTTATAATTACTACACAAAATCATGAAAATTATAAACATCACACGTGAACAGCAAAACATTATATTACTTAAATTCGTGGCTTCTAAACATTCCTGAAATTAAGCAAAACAAGGCATCAAATAGGTTAACCTAAAAAGGTCAGACTCCATCCAAGGAGATTACAGCTTGCGACACAACCATAACAACAGACAATCGTACATACTACAGGACATCAATACAACTCCACGCTGCCAATGTCGCCCCCAGCTGACAAAATACGCCAATGATGCCCAATGAAGCGGCAGGCCACACTCCTCATGGTGTTCTCTAAATAACGAAAACACTCCATTGCTACCCAATGAGGTCACACGCCACATGACGACGAAAGCACACACTAATGCTGGCCAAAGAACTGCTGACCTCCAACTTGAAGTCATACTCCGTACGACGGCTTCACACCAAATATCCAGGTATCCAATCGCTGCCTCATATTGGTAGGACCACAGGTAAGCATACCCAACGTTTTGCTGCTGACGAAGAACTTGACTGCCTCTGAGCCTGACTGACTGGACTCCTCACCCCCACCCCACACTCCACCAACATGGAAAAGAAAGAACGAAAGGAAAACAAGGCACTCTAACCTCACATCATTATTATATATTATATTATATATATAATTATATATTATTATATAATTATTAGCGAGAGAGATAAGAGAAGAGAGACGGAGAGAGGAGAGAGAGATGAGAAGAGAGAGAGCGGAAGAGAGAGAGATAAGTGAATATGGTCACAAGAAAATCGAAAAAAAAGAGCGCAAGCTTTGTTGCTTTACTCTAATGTATTTTCAAGCAAACTAGATATAATTGGCGGAAAGGATTAAAAATTAAGATTTGCCACTTTTGGACATACAGTGCAACTCAACAGGAGATTAAAAGGTTTACCACCAAACCATTCCATTACTGCACACAATATATTCATTACTTTCGAGGAAGGTCTTCCAGTGAGGAATAGCTGTCTGGGATTAACTCTTGTAACTGGATGAAGTGAGGAGGATATTTAAAAGAAAAAAAAAGGTCAAAAGGCAATGACAAGTATTACTGAGATTCTTTCGTTTCTCATTAATCTCCTTCGAACACCTTGGACAGAACGGAGTCGGGAATGAAGTGAACTGGGTCTAATGTTATTTTCTTTGTTGGCTTTATGAATGCTGACGATAAGAGATTTCTAGAAAAATATTTTTACTTCTTGTGATCTATATAACACTGAAAGTTAAGAATATAGAATTGAATTGAATCTGAATACAAAATTTAGGCCCAAGCGCTGGGACCTATAAGGCCATTTTGCACAGAAACGGAAATTGACAATAAAAGTTTTAAGAGGAAAGCCCAGCGGTTGCACTATGAAACAATCGTTGGAGAGGTTGGAAAGTCAGATGGAAGAATGAAAATATGAACGGAAGTTCAGTCAAAGGAACGAAAGGGGTTATAGATAGGGTCTGTATGGTGTTTTTACGTTGCATGGAACCAGAGGTTATTCAGCAACGGGACCAACGGCTTTACGTGACTTCCGAACCACTTTTTGAGTGAACTTCTATCATCAGAAATACACATCTCTAACCCCTCAGTGGAATGCCCGAGAATCGAACTCGCGGCAACAGAGGTGGCAGCCAAGATAAGCATTTCCTGCAGTGCACTACACAAGGTGCAATGACGGCACTAACCCGCTAAGGTAATAAGAATATATACTGGAATTCTATTTGTGTATATACTTTCCAGTTTACATTTTCTCTGTTCTTACTATCACTTGAATTTGTCTACTTTCGGACTGAGCGAGTGACGCTTGATTCCACGAGTAATGAAGTGAAACCTTTATTTCTCTCGATATTTGTTTCCCCTGATCACCTTTCTTCTCTCTAACAGCACATCTATGGCTCCCCTCGTGGTTATGTTGTCCTATACTTCCGTTTCTTCTACTTATCCGTTTTATCTTGACCCACCAGAAAACCTTTAGTTTAAAACTTGCGAACAGTTTTCTCCCGGAATGAATTATGATGTTCATAATTACCATATTCACCTGCAGGGCATTCTGTCTAAATGTTTCCCTTCAAAGAGGACTGCCATCATTTATAGAACCTGTTTTGTTCTGCTGCGTCTGCGCGTCTCTCATTAACACTAGGATGGCCGAGGTGTCGTTTTCGACACCTTCAAATTTTTAACTAATTAGTATGGAATAACTGATTTTGGCTCAATGCTGAGTCTTATAGACAATTATTAAATTTTTAAAAAGATGCTTAACAAACCTAATTTTAAAAAAAATATTCGTGGGAATAGCTGATATTTGAGGTTTTACCTTAAATGGCCAAGGTGTCGTTTTTGACACCTAGGCTATTATATGGGGTAAATTCATTTAAAAACTCCTCACAAGCAATAATATTTGTGTTTGTGTCCCCTATCTATATATCTATCTATTTATACACACACACACACACACACACACACATATCTATATAATGACTTTCTTTCAGTATGAGGTATACTATATATTTGTGAATTTCTTTTCAGACTTGTTATTCCTGACTTGAATATCCTTGAGATTCGTGTTTCGTGATCCTTGCAAAGGAAACAGTTACTAAGCATCATCATTCATATTAGCTTAGTGGTAGTCATACTGAATATATTAGAGATGGCTGCTTCACGGTGTAAGGGAAATAAAGATTTCTATACTGTAGAAGAAGCATTGAATATTATCTTCCAATCAGAAATGAAGTTTCAAGTGATGGTAGTGATGGTAGTGAAAATGAGTTTTTACCACAAAAGAAGTTTCTTCAAGCTCATCAGATTTCTGATGACTATCAAGATAGTGAAGACGAATCCACTAGACAAGCAAGTACCTCATCAGATATACAAGCAAGCACTTTCTACAGATAGAAATGCCATCATTACACGGCATGGGATTGCCTGGGAACCTTATCATCATCTCGGAAAGGAAGATATAGCCAAAGTCAGGTATTCAAAGCTACTTCTCCTGGTATTCAAAAACTGTGAAAAATGTAGCTGCAGAATCCCCATATTCTGCTTGGAGAATCTTCATTGATGAAACTATGCTACGGAAAATTCATAAATGGACAATCAGTGAAGGAAAAAATCACGATGAAAGCTGGGTGTTATCCTTAGAAAAGTTTGAGGCCTAAAAACATTGCTTTGACATATGCAAGGGAGTGTACGGAAAAGCTCACAGTGCAGATTTTTTGTGGAATAAAACCTATGGACCAAAAATATTCGGAGAAACCATGTCTAGAAGTGATTACAAGAAAATACATAGATTCATTAGGTTTGACAACAGAAGCACAAGGTCAAGAGGAGGATCAAAAGTGACAAATTTACCCACATTAGAGACATTTTTTACCTATTTGTTGAAAATTGCAGAGGTGCCTATATACCAACATATAGTTTGACAATTGACGAACAGCTATTGCCCATGAAAAAACAGGTGCCCATTCATTGTATTTATGCCAAAATAAACCTGATAAGTTTGGAATGAAATTTTGGGTCCTTACAGAGGTAGAAAACATATATTGTAAAATGTGATCCCCTACTTAGGAGCCATAGAAAAGGAATCAAGGTTAGGGGTTCCCTTGGCGGAACTGTTGTGCTCAGTCTTACTGAAGTTGTGAAGAACAAAGGCTTATAATGTAACAACAGACAACTTTTTACATCTCTTGAAGTTGCAAGGAAACTGCGAGATAGAGCTACTTCAATTGTCGGTACTGTGAGAGGAAACAGCAAGCATCTGTCGAAAGAAATGAACTTTACAAGAAAAGGGGAAAAAGTATGAATCCAAATTCTATTTTCAAGATGAAAGTGAATGCATGTTTGTTAATTATCAATGCAAAGCTAATAAAAATGTGTGCCTCTTATCAACAATGCATAGTTCTCCAACAATTTCGGAAGGTGAGAAGAAGAAGAAACCAGCAGTCATTGATTTTTCTATAATGCTAATAAAGTAGGAGTTAGACGTAGTCGACCAAATGCTCCGAAAGTACAGTACACGTTGTGCTACAAGACGTTGGCCCCTTGGAGTTTTTGTAATATACTGGATATGGCAGTTATAAATGCATGGATTTATATACAAACTGCATCAGGGAGAACAATTAGTAGGAAGGAGTTCATTTTGGAGCTCATTGAAAGTCTTAGGCATGCTTATGTTCAGAAGAGAAGCTTACCGAATCTTGTAGATGTGCCCTCCACAAGCTCATCATTACCTAAGAAACGTCGCAAGTGTCATGGTAGAAAATGTTCAAATGCTACGATTACTGTTTGCCAAGTATGCAAAAAACCTACTGTGGCAAATGTGCAAAGGATGAAACTAGGTTAGTGTTGTAACATGTAAAGATTGTGGAATCTAAGATATTGATAAATAATTGGCCTACAGGATTGTAAAAAGATGTTATAGCCTACTTCAAAATGATGTCAAATGTTATGTAATAACAATATTCTTTAATAAACTATGTATTGCAAACATAATGAGTTATTTCATTAAACCATATATGATTATTTTTCATGCCAAATTTCAATAAAAAATCATAAGGTGTCGAAAACGACACCTCGGCCATTTTATATATATCAAAGGAGCTGGCCATCCTAGTGTTAAGAGTCTTTAATATTAGAAAAGAGATCTCGTATCTTTGATTCATGTAAAAACACTTACTATTCAAGTCATTTTTTGGTGTACTTTTCCTAAGGTTTCTCCATCAGCATAAAAATAAAACGTGGAGAAATGTAAAAGGGTCGGTCAAACGCAAAATCTACGGGTTTCGTCCAGAATCCGTTCGTTACTTGCTAAAAGCATGAGCGAGAGAGAGAGAGAGAGAGAGAGAGAGAGAGAGAGAGAGAGAGAGAGAGAGTAATCATCGTTTTGCAGAAATCGCCCTTGTACTGCGAACCAAGATACGTCGGCTGCCCTCGCATGGAGTCTATTGAAGGCAATGTCCCTCAAGCCTATTGGTAATATGAGTCTCACTGTCCCCTGCGCATATTGGTGGCACTGCTGTGTTTCTCCCCTTCGATGGAAATCTTGCAGCTCTCGAGTTTAACGAGGTCTAACGAGCGTGAAATTGGTCTTTGCTTCCAATCGTCGATAACGCAAACTGTTTCCTTGAGGTTTTTGTTACATCGACCGAGAGATTGAAAAATGCCTTAACTTACAACTGTCCAGGGTAACGTTCTCAGACAATGGAGAGAGAGAGAGAGAGAGAGAGAGAGAGAGAGAGAGAGAATGAAAATCATACTATCAATAAAACATACGAACGTCATAATGTATTGCCAGCAATAACAGGGTTATAAAAACTATATAAATTATTAAAAGCTCTTTTCAGAATATCTTTTAATACTCACTTATTACTTAGAATACCCTTCAAAAACTTTTCTTCTGTATCTTGCAGCTTTTCACAGGATTATATTATAATATTCTCCTCTTTTCACATTTGTGACGCAAGTCGCAACGGTATAAATATGTTGAAAATAATAAGGTGCTTTACCTTCCTATCATATGCCACAATATTTCTTAGAGATATCTGTAGATAAGCAGCTTGGAATCTTATTTCAATTTAAATCTTTTACTTTCATTAGAAACTGAAGGATCTCTTGAAGGTATATCGTCACATTACAACAGGTAGAGGAGAGAGAGAGAGAGAGAGAGAGAGAGAGAGAGAGAGAGAGAGAGAGAGAGAATACGAGTCAGGTATTGCTTTACCAATCTTTACGATCACAATTAGGTAGGAAAGGGTGAATATAGTGCGTTTTGGATAAAAAGATAATCTAAGGATCAGCTGCCAAATTATAATATACACACACACACACACACACACACACACACACACACACACATATATATATATATATATATATATATATATATATATATTTATATATATGTGTGTGTGTGTGTATATATATATATATATATATATATTATATATATATATATATATATATATATATATATATATTATATATATGTATATATATATATATATCAAATCACTTCTACAACGGGAATTAAAACGTGATGTAACAGTTAAGAGGAAATTGAAAATACCTAGTGCATGACCTTTCGCTTTTACGATAAAAGATCTAGAAAACAGTTGTTTTAATTTCCTCGAGACCATATACTCTTTACATTAATATATATATTTGTATATATGTATAATCTTACGCCATCCTACTTGGAGGGAATGCTTTTAGAGATAAGGGTCTTAGTGCTTTTCCACCGTGGCTTCGATCCACCACAGTGGAATTTCTTTGTATTAAACAAGGTTAAAGCACTCATTCTCCCCTTGTCTCCATCCTTTACCGAGAACATAGAAGCTGAAGAGAATATTCACTAACGCGTAAAAATAGAAAAGAGATTAGTCTCAGACTTTATTTTCCTAGAAGTACATGTACTACGTAAAACAAAAATTAATCACAGCTTTGAAAATGTCCAGCATTACCTGATTAAAATCGCCCAGTATTTCTGTTTATGAAAATATGGAAAGGTCACTGAAAGTGTAGTAGGTATTAAAAGACGGAAATGAAGAATGCTTTGGTCTCACCGATAAGGGTACTACAACACATTCAACGTATCGTTTCGTGATAGAAAATACTTCGAGTGAGAGGACACAACATTTAAAAACTATCTGGAAAAATGGCTTTCAACCAGGGTTGGCAATGATTAAATCAAACTGATTTTCATTGAGTTTTTCATTAAACAATCATGATTTTTTTTTCTTAATTTGAAAGCAAACAAACTGAAAAATATGGTTTGGAGGTTAATAAAAACCTAAGCATAGCTGTGCTGCATCTATTTATTATGATATAAAAAAAATTGCAAGTACATACTTAGGCCAGAACTGGAGACCTAAAAGATAAATCAATAGTAATTGTGGTCATAAAATACATTCTGAGGAAATAAGGATTGAAAAAGCATTTAACAAATCAAAAAACCAAATCAAATAAATCACGATTTTTTTAAAAAAAAAAAATCACCAACCCTGCTTTCAACTGAACAAGGAAACATACGAAACCAGGAAGAAGGATATAGGAAGGAGTTTTAAAATCAATGGCTCATTAACGCATTACCCAAGTCAACTTTGTCCGGTGAAGGAAACTGGAGAGAACTTTGTTGGGGGACGTGAAAGGAGGGGCACATGAACCACACGCCCCCCCCCCCCCCCCCCCCCTCTATTTTTCTTTTTTCATGCTCCATCCCTTTCCATCTTCCGCAATTAAGGTGATTACAGATCACAGAGGGAAAATATGACCCAGTTCTTGACATGCAAAAAGCCCGTAGTACATGAAGCCTTTTTTTTTTTTTCCTTTTTTTTTTTTTTTCATCAGTGCGAAGGAATTTGCATTATCTGCGTTATGGATTGCGTTCTTTATGCGAATAACTCTCCTTTGTTTGAAGTAGTATGGGATTCGAATCGCTCTCTTTATCTCTCTCTCTCTCTCTCTCTCTCTCTCTCTCTCAGACTGTAATTCTGCTTCGCTCTACGGTTGACAAGTTTAGCAATCTACGTTTCTTCGTATTGTCGTTTGTCTCTGACATCATTATCGTTATCGTTAATCCACCCTGCTCCACTTTTCCTTGAGAGGGGGAGGGGGAGGGGGGAGAGGGGAGACGGTGAACTCCGGTGAAACGAAGTTTGGTAGAATATTCGATGTTTACCATATTCCGAACATATTCCAACGCCTGCTGTTAATTGCATTTTTCTAGTTTTGCTTCTAAATGTTGGCTTCTACATGTCGCGTTTGATCCTATTTTTTTTAAAGTCTGAAGTTATTCCCAAATGACTATCTTTTTTTTATTTATTTCATGATTCGTTTCAGCGTCCCCTGTTCATGTAAATTCACAGTTTCTTCCTTGCGCCTGTGTTGCTGCTAACGTCAAAAGCTGCCCTAGATTTCCCATTTAAAATGAAATCATCCTGTTTTTTACATTAGAAGCAGGGCAATCTCTCATCACCAGACGATGAATCTATCGACATTTTATATAAATATATTTTAAATTGAGATTTCACCTTACTCAAGTTTCATTGAGTTCAAAGCAACTTTCCGTCCATTTGCCTAAACCGAATGGACTTTTATGATGTCGACTGGGGTATTGGCTAAAATGAAATTTATTTGCATATAGATACAGCGTTCTGCTTAATTAAAGGATGGTTATAACTGTCAGTTCCAGTGAATAGAATAGCAATTAGTTTCAATTTATTCTGACTTCTAAACATTTCTGCTGACTGAACTGCAGTAGGATTTTGCGTCGGGTTTTCTCGTCAGGAAATTACCCTTTCCCTGTTAGTACATTCGGTGGTAAGCTTCTCCACTCAAAATCATTTGTATTACTAATACTGATACTCTATTTTCATACATATTAGCGGGGTGCTACTACTACTAGTATAATTATTATCACTTTAGTTTTGAAACCTAAACCCTCCCTGAAGTTCGTAAGTTTTATAAGATCCCTAGAAATGACAAATTATCAGCATTATGTTTTGTGGATATTCATTTACTTCAAATATCATAAAGCAGTCTTTGTCAACGCTCACAGTAATCAAACTTTCTTGGTCATAAATTTTAGTCCTAAGTTAGATTTATCTTATTCCTCATACCGGCACGCAGCCGACCCCCCCCCCCCCCCCCCCCCCCCCCCCCCCCCCCCCCCTCTCTCTCTCTCTCTCTCTCTCTCTCTCTCTCTCCTCTCTCTCTCTCTCGCTTTACAATAATGCTGAACAGATTACGAGTGACAGACTTAACCACCTATATAAACGAGAGAGAGAGAGAGAGAGAGAGAGAGAGAGAGAGAGAGAGATTTCAAGATAATTTTGATAAATCAGGAGCAATTACAACTGATTATGTACAATAACAGCCTTCCCGTTCACTGAATGACTATTGAATAACGATAAAAGCATAGAAGGTGGTACGTTCGAAGGGGAAAGATTGGTAGAACGAAGCATAATCAAGGGGCTTCTTCCATAGTTCACAGATTTATCTTTATTATTGCACAATTTAAGCACACCAATGACCTATTTACTGTTTACCACTCACAGGGCTGGCCCGGAGGATTTTTCCTTATTATTAATAATAAAATTTAATTTCATTTACTAAATTGTCTTTTTTAAAAATTTGTATCTGCGTTAGGCTACAGCAAATGATAAGAGATTCTGACAAAATTTCTGACTAATTTGTTTCTGAAACTTCGACATTCATCGTCGATTATAGTTTGGACATTCACCAATACAACCGTAACTGTTGGTGTTAGATGAAATGCTATACACACAAGAAATGGATCAAATATCCATGGGTCAAACGTGAGATATCAGTAACTCTAAAGACCTATATGATCCGATGACTTCCACATTTCAAACACTGGTACTGATATGTAACAATATGTTACTATCAGGTTCATGACTCCACATATTCTCCAAGCGATTCTTAATAATGGGTTACTGAGACATTATACAACACTAATAAAAATATCTATTTACGATCTTGTCACAGTATTCGTAGCTTTGGCTGATTTATTGACAGAAATCCAACAATTATCGTCGTTATTTTATGCTTGGTAATGTAAAAATTTAATTTGTCGTGTAAGGGTAATTTTTTAGAGGTGTGATCTTGAAGGCCCTCTACAGCATTTCTAGAGTCGCGGAAAATGACAATTTCTCAACGCCTGTATATCTCTTATAATTCTAATAGCTGATCTATTGTTCTTAATCCTGCTCTAAAAAAAACAGAGGAATTGGCATTGTTATGCAAGGAAAACTGGTATGTTTTGTTGGGTGATACACTTCCAGATCCTGAGCCTGATAGGACTCAGACCCATTAGTGCATATTGTAAAGTGTCAACCTTGACGTCTAGTACAGTATTTTATTCCCTGTTTATGATATTTTGAGGTTTTATATATATATATATATATATATATCTATATATATATATAGATATATATAATATATATTATATAATATTATATATATATATACACGTCTGTGTATGGACATGTATATTTACAAGTTCGTACCTTATGCATACACCAGAGAAGAGGCTGTTGTCTAACTTCGAAGTCCACATTCGTATTTGTTAACTCAGTCGTTTGGCCCTCAATTTTTACTTGTTTAATCTTTACTTGGTTTGACAGATAGATTAGTTTCTTTATGGTCATTAATATTTTGTTTCTTGCTTTTGGGAGGAATTCCTCTTCATGGTCTTCCCTTATTACCTTGAAGTTCGGAAGCATTACTTGGTGGTTTTCTTCCTATCCCTTTTTATTGTTTGTTTTGTTTGTATGGTGCTTTTACGTTGCATGGAACCAGTGGTTCATCAACGGGACCAAAGGCTTTAAGTGACTTCCGAACCACCTTGAGAGTGAACTTCTATCACCAAAAATACACATCTCTCACTCCTCAATGGAATGGCCGAGAATCGAACACGCGACCACCGAGGTGGGACGCTAATACCATACCAACCACGCCGATAAGGCGCTCATCCCTTTATATTGTCTTGATTAATTCCCTCAACTTTCACCTGAGAGAGTAGCTACATCATGTGAGTTTGGGTTTCTTTGGGATTGTATTTCCTTCTACATATTTAGTCTTTGTACTTATTGCGATTCACATTTTGTACACAAGTATTAGTTGAGAGGGTGGGGGGGGGGGGGGGGGTGTTTTTTAAACCTCTTACTTTCAGTGCCACTTTAGCTTCTGCTTTGAGTAATCCAGGTATATCTTGAATTTCTTTTTCAGTTCTGTGTTGCAGATACAGTGTGGACACCCTTTAGATCTTGCATGGCGAGTCGGACCATGCGTTACGAAATTGTTTCACCCATATTATTTACATATGGTGTTATGGCCGTTTTTGTAGTTTCTACAATTACTGCAATTTTACCATAATCATATTTTAGGTACATAAGGTCTGACTTCACTACTTTAATCCCAAGTTTGAATTTCTAATGGAAGACTTTCTTATTCAATTTTTTTCTGCTAGTTTTGAAGAGGCCTTTTTTACCTACTTGGAATATTTTAGACCTCAATCTTGAATACTAGATATGTTCGTTACTAAGTAATACTAATGTTCCCTGTGCGCCATTTGTTGTGTCATATTCCGTTACTTTAAATTAGAATTATCTATAGAATGCATTGCAAGATATTTCTCAAGTCATTTTGGTTGTTAGTTCGATTAAGCTAGCTTTTGTTTTTCTTTGTCTAAAATTCCTTTCAGCTGTTGAATGTCTGCTCAAAAGACAGCTTTCAAGTCATATTGATGATATTTGGAGTTCACCTTCTACTGTAGTATTACGAACCCCTAACCAATTCTTGCTTCTTAACGCAAAATAAAAACAGGTCAAGGTTGGATCCTGCCTGAATTTTATTTCATTTTATTTTATTTCATTTTATTTTATTTCATTTTATTTTTACCTGGCTGGAAGAACCCAAAGGGAGAATTATGAGTACGCCAGAGATCGAAAGCTGGGGATTCATATAAAATGAATTGAAGATGGTTGTGCAAAATCAAAGAAGAGCCTCAGAAGGGGAGGTGCAGTGCTGCTAGCTTTAAAAAAGGCAGCTTGAATATACATACACCTTAGCCACAGTGCGAGAAGGGTCGTCAGTCCGTCGTGTTCGGATCCAGTACTGATGAGGGCATAATCCAAGGTCTCTTTTGACAGAATAAAAACTAAAAATGCTACTTAATAGGAGAGAGAGAGAGAGAGAGAGAGAGAGAGAGAGAGAGAGAGAGAGAGAGAGAGAGAGAGAGAAGCTACAATTTGTTAGGCCAGCAGTTAAGGTGCCAAGCGTCCAGTGATTTGATAACCAACTTCATCGAAGCACTAACACACTGCCTCTCACTTGCCAATCTCCAAACCCCCAAAGACGGCAACAGGTAAGACCTCTGTAGGATAAAGTTTGATAACGACACCATGCGGTAAGTGAATGAATAGTTTTTTGGGTTTGCTTTTGAATGATAAATTTTAATATCCATTTTCATTTGATATTAGTCGTTCTTTCCCTATATTACAACAGTTTTTTTCAAGTGCTTATATTTTGATATCTCATCTTCCCCCGTTATGTTTCGTCTCTTTTTAAAACCCTGCGTATATGGCATGACTAAATTATAAAAAATCCATGTAGTCATCTTGGCAAATAACATACGTCCCAGAGATATTGTTAATAGACGGGAGTGGATTTCACATTTTGTGGAAAATCTTACGTATATTGGAAACCCCAAATGGTGTTGTAATACCCCAGTGTTCAAAAGGCAGATTCTAGCTTTGATCCTTTTTGGTCGCGAAGAAAAATGAGACTTTCTCTCAGCATTGTTTAGAGGAACACAATGCAAATAGATGTAAGGGATGAGAAGCCGATAGACAGGTACGACTGCGAAGGAACGGAGACCTATATTCATTTCTTTAATTTTCCCTAATAGCGCATCACTGAATGCACTCGTCTACTATGGGTTTTTCAGTAATCTATAATAACAACATACTAAGATTTCTATACAACAGACTAAGGTTTCTATGCTCCTGACATACAATGCAAGTTCTCTTGAGATTGAATTTAAAGATCGGTTGATTGATTATAGCTCCTAAAACTGGCATCACTACACCTATGTTCTTGACGCCGTAATAAATTTAAAAAGGTAAAATGGAACAAAAAAATAAATACAAAAATAACTTTTAAAGTAATTTCATGTGACAAATATCTAAAACAACACAAACAAACACACACCTATATAGATATATATATATATATATATCTATATATATATATATATATTATAATTAAATATATAATATATATATTATATATTATATATATATATATATAGATATATTATATATATATATGTATATATTAGTAAGTATATATATATATATATATATATATATATATATATTAATATAAGATTATTATTAGTAATATATATGAGATATATTTATATATATTATATATATATATATATCTATCTATATTACTAATCTATTCACATATACTACCTATACATACACATATTGCATATGTGTAAAGAAAGACCAAAGAAGGCGAACCAACAAACAAAGGTCAGCAGAATTTGGTGTGAAAATCAAAAAGCCTGAAATAGCATAGGAGAGGTAGATTATAAACTATATTGGTACGATCAGCACAGCTATGCTGACATGAATCATAATATCGCGATGTAACTCATTCTATAAGATTATGTCGACGCGAAAATGAAGCCGTGAGAAAAGTTTTAGGATGCGGATGGCAGGATAAGGTTAGGTACGATACTTTGAGGGAATCTGACGTTCCAAATGTAGATGAGATCATGCTGAAAGGGAGATGCTGGTGGCTTGGACATGATCTGAACAGAGCGTGACGGTGTCAGCTGGGTTCCCGCGGACACCAGAAGACTTCGGAGGGAGACTTGTTTACGCACTCTGAGAAGAGAGCTGCAGATAACTAAGATATTTGTGGAAGACAAAGGAAAGTCAAGACATGCGTGCCGGAATTTCAATGAGGGCCTTTGTATCGCGACGCACTGGAAGCAATGATGATAATGTGTTTTTTTGTTTTTTAAGTTTTCTGTAAAAGAAACTATTGTACCGACTTTGTCTGTCCATCCGCACTTAGATCTTAAAAACTACTGAGGCTACAGGGCTGTAAATTGGTATGTTGATAATTCACCATCCAATCATCAAACATACCTAACTGCAGCCCGTTAGCCTTAGTAGTTTTTATTTTATTTAAGGTTGAAATTAGCCATGATCGTGCTTATGACAACGATCTAGGAGATATCACCACCAGGCCGTTGTTCAAGTTTCACGGGCCGCGGCTAATACAGCATTATACCGTGTCCATCGAAGGATAGATCTATTTTCGGTGGCCTTGTTTATACGCTGTACAGAAAATACTCGTTTTGTTTCTATTAAGAGTTTGAAAAACCGTAAGCAAAAAATGTATGCATACATGCATGTGTGTAAAATGCTGTACGCACGTATGGATGCATGGATGGATGGATATGTGTGTGTGTGTGTGTGTGTGTGTGTGTATATTATATATATCAGATATATATATATATATATATATATATATATATATATATATATATATATATATATATATATATATATATATATATATACACTACTTGTCATCCTCATGCAACTCTTCATTTGCGTCCTTCCCTTTAGCGAGACCAAAGCAGCTGAAGGAAATAATCCTCGTCGGGGAAAAAGAGAAAGATCCATATTGGGAAAGAGCACTAAGGTCAAAAGACCATTTCGGGTTTTTAACACGAGCAGAAGTACGACATATCGATATTAAAAAAAAGCGATGTTATTTTCTGATTATTTACCGAGTGATGTTTCAATACGCATAGAGTAATCATAAAAGTTATATTCACTTCTAGCAACGCTCATTAAAAGAGAGTGAGGCTTAGTGTTGAATTTTGACCACGTGCATAATAGGCGTAAAAAAAAAAAAAAAAAAAAAACACCGTAACCAATAACCAGCGCAATGATGCCTCAAACACTTATTGTCAAATTTTTACACAATGATCTTGGGGAGGAAAAACTGGTTCGAGAAGAAACGACGGTTAATCATCTTGTCACGAAATAGACTACAACGAAAGCTCAATTGAGGAAAGAAAAGCCATAGACCGAATGCGAAAGGGGAAGAGAGAGAGAGAGAGAGAGAGCGAGAGAGAGAAAGAGAGAGAGAGAGAGAGAGATGGGGATTTTAAAATCAATGGTTCATTATGGCGGATGTCACGCGAAGTTTTGCTGGCGAAGGGGTGGAGAGAATTTTGTTGGTGGCCATGCAGACGGGCCGCAGGGCTCCTCCCTCCCTCCTGCCCCAGCTCTTCCTCCTCAATTAAGGTGATTAAAGGTCACTAAAGGAAAATATGAGCCTGTTACTAACATGCAAACAGCCAGCAGGACATGCAGGCCTTTTTTCTGTGCTGCAGAGCAAGAACTTTTATCCTTCGTTCCTTTTGGGGGTAATCTCGGGTCGCCTCAACTGCGGCCAAAAACAGCAGAACTTCATTTTATTTATATGCCATAATTGCCTCTTTATCTATTCTCTCCTCTCTGGATTAGAAGCTTCTCATCTACGAAAGGAAAGGTGGAGAACAGACCTGAATGAAATATGATGAATAAAATAAAATTCTTCTGTCAAGTCGGCCGCAGGTCGTCGTGACCCCGGATTACGTTAACAAAATTTCAAACATTTTTCATTCAATCACTCTAACCCAAATGTGTTCCAGAGACGCTAAAGATGTATCAGAACGTATCAGATTTACAATTATAGTCTACGGATTCTACATCACTCGCTGAATTTCCTATCTAAATTTTCCCTTATTTAAGATGCTTCCAGATTAAGAACTGCATTCATGACTACCGTGAATTGAATAAAACCATCTTTGCATATTCAAAAACAAAATTATCTTAATTTACTGAAAAAAAAAATTAATCAACTTATATTTTCTACTTTAGAAACCTTTATATTAATTTTTCTCTTCAATTTTTTAAACAAATAATATAATTAACTTTTCCTATCAGGTTAAAAATAATTTTCTATATCTTGATACCAATCCAAAATACAGTACTATATCATTATTTGTCTTGAGCCTTTTACTTGTATCGCACTTCCCTTCACCTTTATGCCTGGCATTCTTCATGCAATTGTAATCAGTACCAGCGAAGTTTTATTCTTAGTCGGGCTAACGATGATGAACTGCATAATTTCAATTTATCTTGCACGAGGCAGCGAGTAAAATGGAGAATCTGGGTATTCAAATTTAATGACACAAAATCCCTGAAAGGTCAAGGACTCTTGCGAGCGTTAACCTAGTATTTGACATTAGGGGAACACCAGGCGACATGTGTTGTCTCACACCTGACAATTGGCGAACAATTCTATATACAAACTAGGAAGAGATTTCGAATACATGTGGTTGGAAATCTTGCCCTGTCTGACATACGTTAGTAATTACAGTTCTAATAAAGAAAGTAGCTTCTGAAAATGCGTAAAAGATCGACTGAATGGGGAGCGCTGGATCTGTGTTCCTTGGGAATGTTCGGTGCGTCACGCAGATTTCTGTTCGAGAGCGAGGATCATTTGAGGCCGGGTCTCGGTCGCATCGAGGGGTAATGGCTCTTGCTATCTGAATGGTCAACCAATGTGATTAAAAAAACTGGTAATGTAATTACACTGTTCCCAACCGTCCATTCCATTTACTTTCAGTTCAGTTACATAAGCTGTTATTGAAATGTTAAGGAAATACTTTCTCTATAGGAATGGAATATGGAGTTTTGGCCAACGGCAAAGCGCTGGAACTAATTAGGTCATTCAGAGCTTAAAGGGAAATTATGATGAGTAAAAAGGTTTGAAAGGTGTAACAGGAGGAAACACTCACAGTTGCACTATGAAACAATTATTATGAGGGGGTGGAACATAAGATTGTAGAAAAAGAATATGAACGGAGATATAGTAAAAGTCACCAGAGGAATTGCAGCCAAGACCACATGAGGTGCACTAACGGCACTATTCCCCTACTGGGACGTCCAGTATAAAATTTATACGCCTATTAATCGTTCGTTAATTAGGAAGTTTATGTCACTTTGTAAATGCTTTACACATATCCGGTAAATTCGTTCAAATTTCACAGAAATCTACCTAAAAATCTTTTGCATTTTCTTATCAATCCTTTGGTTGTTCCACTATGACTTACCAAATTCATTCTATTAACCACTCTTCAAATGCCAATCTGCACTGTCAAGATTTCAGTTCACAAAACTTTCTCTGGATTCTGGAATATTCTCTCAATTAAAGAGCAACTAGGCACAGCTCTTTCATTTCTCTCAAAAATGCCAACAGCCACACTGAACATTCAAAAACTATCTGTACACGTATTTTCTAAGGCTAGCACAAAGCGTAATTCTCGTTCTTGTCCGGACTTTAAGCAGCTCAAAAGTTTTCCAAAGAAAAACAGGATTATCATGGGGGAACGATAGTCCAGAAGTGCTCACATTGTCATTGCAATGGTCACTCGGCCTCTCTCTCTCTCTACACCTTTTCTTTTCAAATCCGTTCCATCTGGACTCTTAACGCCCACCTGACCAGAATCTTTCATTCCGTCTTGTTACCAATTTGATCTTTCATTTAAAAACAAATTCTTCTGACCAGCCAATAGCCTAGAAGTGGCAGTTTTGTTGAGTGTCCTTTCAATAATAAAAATAACATCTGCTATTCTATTCCTCAAATTATAAAGTGCATTCAATCCAAAATCTGCTCATTCCATTGCAATGCCTGCACCTCTCAGGATGTTCCTCTAATATCCTTCCTGTACTACTTTTCATCAAGAACGTTGACCCAAACATTCATTTCAGAATTCATAACAGCTTATTTCAAGTGAGATAAAACAGTCGCCGTGTTCAGTATGAAGATGACAATTTAGAACTATGAGGAAAAATATCGAGTACAAGAGAAAATACAAAATTTGGCCGAACGCAATCAAATATTTTTGTTTCCTCTAATGCTTGCTCTTAACACGCACCGAAATCTATTCTTTACAGCAAATAAACTCAGCCATTCACATGACGAGACAGAATTTCACAACTACCGGACAAAACCTAACATAAAAAAAAGAAAAAAAAACTCACTAACAACACTAACGTAAGCGAACCAAATTTTACTGAACTACACCAGAACGACATCTGTTCATGAGTGAAACTGCACTTTCAAAAAGAGAGCGCTAAATTCAGAGGGATTGAGGAACGAAAAATATAAACGGTACTAAAAGCAACTGTTTCGCAACGGCATGTGAACCAGAATTATCGTTACGAGAAGTATGAAAACGTCATGACCTGAACCCAGCCCTGCTCTGGTCGCTTGTTCGTTCGCCCGTCCTCTTATTACCTCTGAATCGCAGGGAAGAAAACAGGAGAAAAGTGGGGTTTTTCCCATACCTATCGCGGTAATTAATTAATTATCTTCCACGGGTGTCCTCCTCCTGATTAAATTTCCGGAAAAAAACCGAAATTGGAAGATTAAAACAATTTTTTATTTAATGTTTTCTTTTACCTTTCAAGCGATGAAAACTCGATCAGCATCGGAAAGCTTTATAACATTAATGATTAAAAAAAACTTATAAAACTAAAATACTGAAGCGTTGTGTCACATTTGGTTTAAGTTATATATCCTTCCCGTGAAAAGGTAATGTCCGAACAATGATCAGAAATAAGATTACTTTACTTTTAAGAAGTAACAATCATATCGGAAGAATGCGACTTTTTTTATATAAACGATTAAATGTTCAGGGTATTATAAATCTGTTTAATTATGCATCATTTGACGGGAATGATTATGTAAACATTTTTACATGGGCATTAAAATATTTTCAGATAAGGCAGGGATTTACACACGCAATATATATATATATACTATATATATATATATATATATTATATATATATATATATATATATATATATGTATATATATATACACATACACACACACACACACACACACATACACATATATATATTATACCATATATATATATATATATATATATATATATATATATATATATATATATATATATATATATATATATATATGAGACTTCAGGAGGGTCCATGATACACATGTTGTTAAAAAAGGCCAAGTTTATTATTCAAAAAAACGTTTCGCACTACTCAGTGCATCATCAGTCTGTGAAAAGTAAAAGACAATAAAATACATTATTAACATAAAAGGAATTCACAAAGTAATTAAAATTTACAGTTAAAACAATAAAAAGTAAAAGCATAAAACAGAAAATGAAAAGAGACTACCAAAACACCAACCGTCCATAAGCAGGAGAGAAGAGGGAATGACATACAATGGCCTCCAAGGCCAGACGACAACTATGCCAGATACAAAATTGCTGAAGAAGTATTACCATTGAGAGAGGGAACCAGTCTTTTTATATATAATGTTTCTAAAGTTGTTAAGTGGTTTGGGTCCCTTACATACCCAATTATTGAAAAGTGTTGTTTCAGGACTTCGGTTTTACATAAGGCGGCATGATTTCTAATATTAGAAAATTCTGGCTGCTTGATTCTTTGGCCAGTGCGAAAGCTAAAACCCAAATGGCTGCAATATCTGACCTGCAGTAACCTCCGTGTCGATCCAACGTAAGAGCCCGGACATCCAGGGCATGTGAATTTATAAACCACATTGGATCGCATGAAGGACTGCAGGCGATCTTTGAAATTAAAAAATGATCCTATTGTACATGGGTTGTTGGAGATAAGTTTTACGTTAAGACAGGGGATTTCTTGTTCAATTATTCTTTTGAGATTTAAGGAGAATTTAGAGTCAGACATATACGGGATTGAGGCATGCCTCAATCCCGTATATGTCTGACTCTAAATTCTCCTTAAATCTCAAAAGAATAATTGAACAAGAAATCCCCTGTCTTAACGTAAAACTTATCTCCAACAACCCATGTACAATAGGATCATTTTTTAATTTCAAAGATCGCCTGCAGTCCTTCATGCGATCCAATGTGGTTTATAAATTCACATGCCCTGGATGTCCGGGCTCTTACGTTGGATCGACACGGAGGTTACTGCAGGTCAGATATTGCAGCCATTAGGGTTTTAGCTTTCGCACTGGCCAAAGAATCAAGCAGCCAGAATTTTCTAATATTAGAAATCATGCCGCCTTATGTAAAACCGAAGTCCTGAAACAACACTTTTCAATAATTGGGTATGTAAGGGACCCAAACCACTTAACAACTTTAGAAACATTATATATAAAAAGACTGGTTCCCTCTCTCAATGGTAATACTTCTTCAGCAATTTTGTATCTGGCATAGTTGTCGTCTGGCCTTGGAGGCCATTGTATGTCATTCCCTCTTCTCTCCTGCTTATGGACGGTTGGTGTTTTGGTAGTCTCTTTTCATTTTCTGTTTTATGCTTTTACTTTTTATTGTTTTAACTGTAAATTTTTATTACTTTGTGAATTCCTTTTATGTTAATAATGTATTTTATTGTGTCTTTTACTTTTCACAGACTGATGATGCACTGAGTAGTGCGAAACGTTTTTTTGAATAATAAACTTGGCCTTTTTTAACAACATGTGTATAATGGACCCTCCTGAAGTCTATATCTTGCTGACTGCAATATTATATATATATATATATATATATATATAATATATATATATATATATATATATATATATATATATATATATATGTATGTGCATGTGCTTATATATGGAAACACAATGCAGCAAGTGTCGTCTGTTCTGTACGATAGAAGTAAGTCATAAATATATATATATAAATATATGTATATATATATATATATATATATATATATATATATATATAATATATATATGAGTGCATGTACCTATATATGGAAACACAATGCAGAAAGTGTCGTCTGTTCTGTACGATAGAAGTGAGTCAAAGTGTTCATTCTCCACCTACTGCCCTCACTCTCTACTGATCTTCAGTTCTGTCGGTGGGTTACGTTGCTTGTAAAAGAAGTAAGGAAAACAGAGCTGACGTCGCCAGCATTCAAGTTGCCTGGCAGTTCAAATAGAGGATGTAAAACGCCTCCACTACCTGGAAAGACTTCCGGTCCTGATGGTGCCTACGCATGAAAGGATGCCCGAGAGAGAGATACGCAATAATGTACACTGAGCAAACTGCTGATGACCTGGTTCTCAATTCAGACCCTGCCGCTCTAAGAGATAACCTACGCTGGCCAAGTAAACATGGAAACGAGCGCGCGCGCGCACACATGGCGTAGAAAAAAAAGTAAGGTCTCAACGGTGAAAAAAATGTAAAAATTGTTGAGGTAAAAACCACTAAGGATATACATTGCTTGCGATAACCTTTCAGTTCTTCATTCAAAAATTTCTCACTATTAAAAGTCTTCATGCTATCTGACGTCACAGCGACTGTATTCATCGTAAGTTTTATCTGTCAATTATTCTTAATCCTTGTGTAGCGCCAATGACTTCCCTCATTAAGGAGTCAATATTAACAAGTAAGTCAGTAAATAATCCCACTCAGAATCCCGAGGGAGCTATACGCCAATGCTATTTCAAAGTGAGATTGATACTGTACTTTGGTTTTCCAGAAACTGATTATATTTTACTTTACACGACTTATTCTTTGTTATATATTTTAGCTTTGCATGTTACTACTCTCGGGAAAAGCTCTCCGAGCCTTCATTAGCGGAAGCAGATTTTCCTTTGTTCTTGTTCCTTGCGAGTTTCTTTGTGACGCTTTTCTTCCTGCTTTCTGAACACGCTCCTTCACCTTCTTTGTCCATCACGATTTTTCCTCCCCTCCTCCGTCTCCTCATTCAACCTCAAACCCGGACCTCTTCGCAGCGCGATTATTTCGCCTCCGACTACTCTTCCTCTTTTACGGGCTTCATTTCAGGTTCAACCACAATTCTCCTCCTCGGTCTTTTCATAACATCTTTGGCTTTCCTCTCCTTCTAAGCCACAACGTTTTCTTCCTGCTATCTTCAGAAATAATTATCTCTCTCTCTCTCTACCCCATCCCACCCCAAGAAACCAAACCCCTTTTCCATAAGCATATCGTGATGCGGTTCAATCAACGAGTTCCTTTTACGTGGCGTGACTTGAAGAAAATACCCCATAGCCATGAGAGAAGATTTTCGGGCTGTCACAGTAGCTGGTTTATTTGTGGCTGCTCGCCATGAAAGCCACGACGTCAAAAGCTCTCTCTCTCTCTCTCTCTCTCTCTCTCTCTCTCTCTCTCTCTCTCTCTCTCTCTCTAAAAAGGTAAGTTGCTTTCACTGCCTGTCTGTCTCGGTCTCAGAAAATGATGGGTTGCTCATCAAAAGGAATACGATACTTTTCCAACAAAACGGACGGGTTGCTCTCTCTCTCTCTCTCTCTCTCTCTCTCTCTCTCTCTCTCTCTCTCTCCACAGATTGGTTGCTTCCAAACTATTAAAAGCCGGTTTCTTTCTTTCTCTAAAACTGCTGGTTACGTTCTTGAACAGAACATGGGTAACTTCTCCCATCTATATCTTTATCCAGCACATAATAGCTACTTTACCCGTTCTCTCCAAAACTTAATGGGTTATGTTCTCTATCAAAACAGATTTTAGCACCCCCCCCCTCCACCCTCTCTCTTCTCTATCTCTCTCTCTCTCTCTCTCTCTCTCTCTCTCTCTCTCTGTGTGTGTGTGTGTGCGTGCGTGTGTTCCTCTTTCCAAAACACACGGGATACTTCTCTTTCTATCTATCAGCTCCACCTTAACAACGGAAACTATTGTTATTTGTTGGGTCTGAAATTTTTAAAATTAAAACCAAACAAGAGAATTTCAAAACTAACAAGAAACGGAAACATGCTGGATAACTATGTGGAATTCTATTTTCTATTCTAAACATGGCCTAATAGACAGTCGACTTATCTGACAACCACCTCAGATGAACAGCATCGCTTTCTACATTTAGCTTCTGTATTTTGGTATTCTGTAAACACGCATTATGTATATATATGAAATTAGCATATTAGCGCACTTAGAAAGTAAGTGACGGCACGTGTTTGAAATAGCGCGGGGTGTTAGACAATTAAAATTCTTAAAATGATTATCAATTGATCATTATTATTTCATATCGCCAGCCATAATAACCAAATAATTGGAAATTTAAAAGATTTGATATAATGCATATAAAGCATAAATACAACAAAAAAGACCAAATTAATTTACTTTATCTGTCCATAATATATATATATATATATATATATATATATATATATTATATATATATATATACATACATACTCCAAAGTGTGCCGTTTCCCTTAAAGAAAATAACACTATCATCACTGCCACACTCTTACTTCTTCAACCGCCGAATCGTAGACGAAGCCCTAGTGCAAACAGAGTTTCACTTCGTTACCAGTGTCATATACCTGTACAGAAGCTCATCAGCTGTTTTAAAACGCCCTACAGACAATCCCAGTCACCTCTGTGACAATTAAGCTCACTCTTGCAAGTCTGGTGCTTTAAGACCCTTACAATCCAGTATCTCTGCACTTTCCTGTTCTTCCTCTTCTTCTTCTATCACCCGGATTATATACTTTTTCTAGCCTATTGTCGTTCATCCTTTCCACATGATCAAACCATCTCAAAACACTTTTATCCAGCTTTTCATTACTTTAACTTTTTACGACTTTTTTTCAATATAACTCCACAATTCTCATACTTTGAATTCTTCTTACAACGCATATATTAGACCAACAAATCATCTCGACATTTTCAGAGGTTTACCTTGCACTCGCATTCAACATCCACTATTCAATTCCATATAGAATAATAGTGGGCTCAACACTCCCTTCATACATTCCTACTTCCACTTACATACATGCTACACTCCTCTTCCGTTAGCATTTCCACAATCCACTCAGGGCCCGTTTGCTTATCCCTCAACTCTGCATCTTTATCTACAACTATTTCAACTGTCTTCTCCTATCACTCCATCCATAAAGATATCGAACACATTGGAGACAATTTCGCAGGCACAAATGTACCACAAACTGGCTTTTCCTTTAACTCACATTTATCTCATATTCTTACTTTAAAGCATGCTGTTCTTTCCTCTCAATCTATTTGTATTTAACTTTACTTTCTCTGTCATAACCCTACGAACTCCTGTCAGTATGATTCTTCCCGTGTCTATCATCTTCACCCTTTTACAAAGTAACAGTTCTTTTCTCCCTTTCCTGTAGATTTCCCATGACCAAACATACTCCAGTCAGCTGGAGTTGACAATTACAGAATATTGTATATTAACAATAAAAACTCCTGACAGTATTTTGCAGGGAGATGGTATATGCACATAATGACATACGTTCAAATTGAACAAGGTATATAAAACCAAATCCTATTTGGTCATAACAGATTGGAGGAGCAGCACGAGTGGCATTATCCCTTCATCAATGCAATTACTCCCTAACAGCGAGTTTCTGTTTCTGAATATTCCCATTATGTGCTACGCAATTATAAGACACCGTGCCTCTATTATTTCTGTTGTATTGGTTATATTGGACGAACAACGGCATCAACCAGGCCCCGGTCTCTGACCGGACTCTTTCATACTACTTCAATTAAAACTATAACACACCTATTCCCACAGTCAAAAAATATTTGCATTGTTTGATAACATTTCTCTGACTTTGCTGCACAGAAATGATGGGGATAAAATTCCCACTAATGAATTCGGATCCCATTCGAAAGATGGATGACATTCGGAATCCTCTCCCGTCCAACAGATGTTCTGTCACATGTCCACTTACTTCTCTTCTATTAACTACAAACACAACTTTTACTGCTCTCTCTCTCTCTCTCTCTCTCTCTCTCTCTCTCTCCTCTCTCTCTCTCTCTCTCTCTCTCTCTCCACTAAGAATCTCTGTTTCTATATTCTATATACTTAATTTTATAAACCGCTTATCAAGAAACAAATTTTAATATTCCATACACGACAAAATAAAAGACACTTGGAAACATGGAGAATTTTCTAACATGGTGCTTATATTATAAGCTAATTATTTTTATGCAGTCAGAACTCCTAGATCTTACTTGGTCACACTTAAAGGCATAGTACGACGGAATGTAAGACAAAGTTTCCTCAAGTAATGGTAACGTTACTACCTCTGACAGTCAAATGTTCCTACAACAGTCTCAAAATATATGAAACAGTCCAAAAATATGTTCAGCGTAAGCAAGACTTTTTGATCACGACGCAAGTGGAGTAACGTAGGTAAGATGGGAAAGCTAACCAGTGTGAGACACAATTCTCAGTGCTGTCTCGGTAAGCATTTAACGCAGAGCAAAGAAAGCATGTAACTTTTAATCCTACTCAAAACCCCACTCGATCTAGTTTTACTGTTTACAGAGAAATAAGTTAAGTAGACCTTAAGTTTTACCAGACCTCTGAGCTGATTAACAGCTCTCCTAGGGCTGGCCCGAAGGATTAGTTATTTGTACGTAGCTAGGAACCAATTGGTCACCTAGAAACGGGACCTACAGCTTATTGTGGGATCCGAACCACATTACATCGAGAAATGAATTTCTATCACCAGAAATAAATTCCTCTGATTCCATGATGGCAGAGCCGAGAATCTAACACGGACCACCGGATTAGTGGCCGAGCGCGAAAACCACTTGTCCAACGAAGAACTACTGTTTACAGAGAGGAAGTCGATGAATATTCATAGCAAATTAAATGTTTGCCTAGAAATTAAAGAAAGAGGAATCAAGTGGCTAATAAAAATCATACGACACGCCCGCGAATTGTAAGCTACGCTACAATAAACCGAAATCAGGACTTAAAATGAAGTTGAAACACTAATCCTCTACAAAAAGTAATCGTAACCAGTACCTCTTAACCGTGTGGTATAGAAATTCAAATGGGCTCTTGGTGTCTTCTAACAATATCTTTAAAACTAAGAACACTTCAAACATTTGCCTAAAGGATCCGACAAAATTTTCAATTACTTAAGTTTGTAATGATAAAAAAAAAAGTGGAAAATGCATAAATTATCTGTTAAAGTAACAATTCCTAGTGGTATTTTCAGTCACGACAGTGGCCTGAGAACAGCATAACTATCATTACATTGAAAACTACTGAATGATATATGAGTTTATGAAATTGGGCTGTCAAACAGGCGCACTTGGGGCCATTCAGCGCTGAAGAGAGTTAAAAAAGGGAGCTGGATTGGTTGGACGACAAGTTAAAAGAGATCCAGAAAATAAGGGTGGCGACGTACAAGTATATATGGTCGCAGCAGGGAACAAAACTGAAGAAATGGGAGAGGAAATTGTGGTAAACAGTCATTAAGTGATGCCTACAGTACACCACGTGATGTGCACTGATGGAACTAACCCCCTATAACGACCACTGAACATACTGCCACTCCGTAAGAGATTACATCACTGCACTTCAGTCATAAAGAAAAGTTGTTACTCCCGAAGGACTTTCCACGATGCGATTGGTGGTAGTCATTAGCGGTTAACTGATGAGCAGATACGGCACGAATGTATTTCACCGGAGAAACTTGTGGTTTGAAGGAGTCATTATTCATAGAATAGTAGGCTTCATAATGGAACAGAAGCCCGAATCTTATGCGACTGTAAAATCCAAGTTCCAGGGACATTACAAGCCAAAGTGAAATTTCCGACTAACTACTACAAACATTCTTCTAATCGGCGCGCCTAAATGATTAAATAAGGATGAAACATTTTGCGTGGTGGTTTTTCTGTCGCGTGTTAAGACGAGAGGGGAAATATAAAAAAATTATTAATGCCAAAGAAGCGCTAAAATGAAATATGTGATATCAATGTTGAAATAGATTTAATTAGAATGGATGAATTGTAATGAATTCTTAGAAAATTGCCCAGAAAAAAATATTGTGAGGAATTCTTCGAAATTTACATACAAAATAAAAAATAATATAAACAGACATCAATGGGATTGCCTAAAATAGGGCAAACTAGAAAGGAGGAAGTCTTTTGACCTCTTGTTGATTTCGTCCGAAAATACGGCGGCTACACTCTGACCCTTCAAGGTTGACAACAGAGAGCACCTCAACATCGTCTTCGTTGTAATGGATGGACTTGATTGTTGAAACATGGCGCAAAGGACTGGAGCCTGGTTTTACATTAATTAGATCGGCAATCAATCAGAGTTCATAAACGGATTGGTAGTGATTCTGTAACTACTACGAGAGCTTATAACACAAAAATATGTCCCTGTCAGTCCGGGTAAAATTTCTGTATAGTTCTGGATTTTCACGTTCCAGCTCCTCCATCAGGTTGGCTATTCTTTGCAGGTGCAGCCAAGCCCAAACCCTCCTCTTCCTCCTCTTTTCTTCCGATTTTCAATTGCAATGTAGGCCTTCACAATGTGCATACTCACGACGGCCTCCATGACCTGGGTTCTGTGTCTGTTCACTGGTGTTATAAGGGCAAGGATGTCGTCATGTTCTCCATGTAGATTTAGCCGCAGGGGAAATACTACGTCTTGCTGCAGGTAGGCGGTGAATGGGAACTGCAATCACACGTGTGCAGCACGGCCCTTTTTGTACCTAAAGTATACCCACCGACGTACGTTGGATTAACGTGAGTACGTACTTCGTACTTACGTGCGGTATGGCGTCGTTATATTGACTTAGGCCGGTGTCACACTATGCGGCGTCGCCGCTGCGGTGGAACCGTATGCGGCACCTCCGCATTGCCTGCATCCTGTCACACATACGCGGCGAAGTAGCTCAGTTAGGTTGACTATCATGTTGTCCAAACTAAAAGTTATTTGTGCATTAGAAGCAGAGGGCTTACTGAAAGAGCCAGTTCGTCGTAAACACTGGGTTCACCCATTTAATGCTGATTCCGTATGTGGCCACTTCTCGAGCCTTAGTATTTCGCCTATTTCAATCCATGCTTTCTCTCTAGAGTTATCACAATATTCTTTATCACTTTTCCCAAAGTGCTGGCCTTGCATGAATGCATTCAATGAGTAAATCAACGTCAAACATCTTAATAGTTGTAAATGCAAGTGGTTCAGGTGAGCGCCGGATGCGGCGTATCCGTCTGATGTGACCACGTGCATAGAACTGTGTGTGTTTTCCTGCGGCAATTAGCCGGATGCTGCGTTGCGGCGGAAACGGCAGCGCCGCACTAGTGTGACACCTCTCATTGGTTTGTGTGTGATATCACCATGTGCGGCGCCGCATACGGTTTCGTCGCAGCGGCGACGCCACATAATGTGACACCGACCTTACGGCCATCGGTCTGCGACACGTATCCACTTGATGGCGCCCGCAAACCACCCATTTGGCCACGTTTCAAATGTGTGAACATGCATGCGCTTCATAAATGCAGGTGTCAACTTGGCTTTAAACAGACTAGAATCTGAACTAGCCACTGGTGAGTCACTGAATTTGTTTAAAAAGACACTTAAATCACAGCTGTTCTTGTTCCATACATAGTGCAATATAAATCACTAAGCTGTCGACCTGTTAAAGACCGTTGGTTGTACGAAAGTATTTGTCTTTATGAAAGTATAAGGTGTTTTACTTTGTGATGATTTGTGAGTATCATGAGAGGAAATCTGGTCTAAGATATCTAGGAAAACTGAGATATCGGTTAACAAGTATCATGGGAGATTATCGCATTCTTAATAGTTTACTATCAATTCATTGGTCTTATCAGTTAAAAATAAACGGTCAGTAAGACACATTAAACCATTAGCTGGTCTTCACAATTATTGATAACTTTTTCTGCCCCTAACGAACAAACGGATGCTTATTTATTTTTGATCACGCTATGCCAACATATTTTACCGGCGACGGGTCACGCTCGGCCGTGATACGGAGTATCTGTGTCACATCTCTGTATATTTGCGACTCCTCCGAGAAATTTCCGGTTACATTCATAGTATATGCAAATATTCACACTTCTGCAGTAGTAGAACTCTCTTTTTGGCATTACTATACGTTAGTTATCTTTAAAATTTCCTCCACAAACACACCTACTTACACATGCATACACAAACATACAATATATGTGTATATATATATACCTATATATATTAGTGTAAGAAAAGTCAGGTAACTTCATAAAATGATAAAAGTATGACATTTTGTCGCACAATTTTACTTAAATATGTTTGTATCTTTTTTTACCTGCAGTTTTTATTATTTCATAACTTCCTATACCATTGACGAACGTATATACCTATATATACATACATAAATATAATGGTAGAAGAATGTAAAAGAGGTAACAATTTTTATTTAAGAAAACGAAAACCATTTTCTTGAAAGAAGTCGCGCAACTTCGGATGTTTAATTCGGTCCCGTTATACAACCAAAGTTAGGAAAAACTTTCGAATTTCAATTTCTGTTGGTATGTAGGAAGAAACGAGCATTATTGCAACCCATTATCTGTCATGATTATTATAGTCTTATTGCAGCCCATTATCTGTAGTGATTATTATAAGTACTAACGAACCATTCGTACCAGTAGTTGTAGAAAGCTCTTGCAGTTTTTTTTTTCAATAAAATGTTTTTGGGAAATCAGAAAATCATAAAGACTTTATGTATACCTTCTGTGTAAATACAAATTTCGATAAAACATTTAGGTTAAAGTAAAACAACAAGCATTAATCCAGCAATGCAAGTTACGCGTTAGCTACAATCAAGCAGTATTTTTTCCTTTAGGATCGCTATGCATTCTTTGTTTTAAAATCATCTTAAAAGAATGTTTCCTAGTGTTCAGCATCTGAAAAATGTACGTAAATGAACATCTCAAGGACAGGGAGAAGGTGGGATTTTAGGATAAACCTTGAATTGGGAAATTGGTAATGGTGATTGGCCTTTATCAAGAAGAGAGAGAGAGAGAGAGAGAGAGAGAGAGAATGGAGGAGATAGAGAGAGAGAGAGAGAGAGAGAGGAGAGAGAGAGAGAGAGAGAGAGAGCACAACATATTGGAGTTCTTCCTTAACTCCCTTCATTAAGTATTCTGATTGCAGTCTTTATTTTCTGAAGCTGAATACATAATTTCTATTCACGTTATCTGAAAAAAATCACCTCGATGCAAAATTAAGTACTCTCATATTTTAAGAAGTTTGCGAACGTTTTATTGAATTTTTAAACAAATGAAATGTACGCATTTGACACAAAAACATGCCAAATATAGATTATGCTCATAATATCGGTAATTTTCAGACAACAGAGTATAATTACTGGATATTGCGTCACTGACTGTCTGACCTAGCCTGATTCCAAGGAGAATCGATACTCCACTCTCGCATTTTACTTTTCTGGGAAAACGTTGCCGTTATTAATCTTCGATGTAAAGTCAAGGGGTAAGCCGCTTCATAACCACGAACAACTGAAACTCCATTGTTGCCAGCCCGATTTTCTTTGCAATACTTTCTCAATTCTCAATCATCGTTGATATTTTCACGCTTACACAATGCCATCCTACCAAGGTGAAAAAGCTCTTCTCCATGCATACGACCTTCCTACAGCACTCTTGTGGCTGAAAAGCCATCCCGCACCGGTGATCAACAAACTTCATTTACCCTGGAATGCCTGTCTTGTACTGATGTTTTTTTTATGGCTAGAGATCATTCACTGTGTTCGATGCCAAATAATTCCAAAACTATCAACAATACTCAGAATAATTTTACCGACACTCCTATCCGACTGCATAACGTCGTCAGTCAGTTTCATGTAATCAGTATTCTCACTTATTAATACATGAATTAATCTGTTTAAAATGAATTAACGAAATATTGATCTTGTTGTATTATCAAGGAGATTCAAAATGATTCTACATCTTATCCTCGCAACCCATTGAAATACAAGTCTTTATTCCTGCTTAACACTTAGTTCACACTCCACAGTAATTATCTTAAAAGTGAATAACAAATCTTTGAGAGAAGACGCGATGAACAACGATAAATCCAAGTAGATCCTTTTTCTGGGCGTACTCCGTGTCACTACTACAGCGAACTTCAGAATCCAGTCACTCCACTTCTCAGTCTAGCAATTGCTTTCAACTTTGACTGCGTAAGCCAATAATACTTGGACTGCAAAGTTCGATGTCTTCTTTCCTTTTATCATCATGATGACTATCCCCAAAATACATCATATATAAAAACACAAAAAATATGTTCTTTAACAAAAGCAACGTTCTGGCTATCATAGCTATATTTCTTTCTGACAATGACTCTCAATCGAAATCACAGATGATGATATAAGAAAACTGTTAACGTACCACAAAATAATCTTCAATAAATTATAAACAGCAACTGGTGGTAGCGTAAAGGCCTGTCCACACGAGCGGGCCTGATCGGCGTGCTCCAAGTTGACGGGCAAATTCTGGCGGACTTACCCGTGAATGTTGTCCACACAGGTGAGGCGATGCAGAGTCAAAATATACAGGGTCTACTCACGAGGCGGTACTAAAACCTATCCCCGCCCCTTGTGAAACGTCATCAGTTACAAAAGGACCATATCTTTATGAAACTATATTTACGATAACATTTTCATATAACTATTTTTGCGATGGCGTTTTTTATATAAATTTTCCTTTTATTGCATGTTGCCGTATACTACGTTAAAGTACAAAGAATGCTCTTTCAAATGATGTATAGCACATTACAAATACGATTACTTTCAAACCCACAAGCACCCACAGAAAATAATTATCTACGCACACAAAAATGTGCAATTACTTCATCCGTCAACCTACATACATTCACGTTTCGTAGCGTAACTGACGAAGGGATGATGATAAAAAGAAACTGAAATATGGATTAGAAAGCTGATAAAATTTATTATATAATGCATAAATAAAATTGATAGGTGTTCTCCGAAATTTTCGAGGAATTCTAGGTCAAAGACGGACCACTATTTTTAAATTTTATGTAAATATTTACCACATTTTTCTTACATAATTTTTCATCTTATTACGTTTTGCCATATACCATGTAAAAGTACAAAGAATGCCCTTTCAATTGGTATATGACACATTACAATTACAACTATTTTCAAACCCATAATCACGCACAGAAAATATTATCTACGCACGGAAAAATTATAAAAAATTAAGAGTTCGTGGGAGATCTGAAATCTAGCCCTGCCCCTTGTGAAACGTCATGCGATACATCCAGCCAGACTGACGAATGACTTTTTGTACTTTTTTCGAAAATATTATAATCGTTTGAGGCATGCGTAATTAATACCTTTATGTATACAGTTTGTGTTATATGTAAACTTATGTGTTCGGAAGTATATTTATGTGATATGAAGTGCTAATGAGAAATTTGCTGGAAATGTGTTCCCTGTATCATTTTCTTCATCATTTATTCCTTTGATACCTTATATCGTATATGATGTAATTCTTATACTTTTGATATTGTTTTCTTTTTTGTGGCCAAGTCGTGGAACTGCAACTGCCATTTTTTACACTGCCTGATTTTTTTTGTATTTATTGCATAACAATAAGTATTCACAATAAGATTTGGAAAATATAATTAACCTATCATTCTAACCTTTATCATAAAAAAAGTTGCTTTTCAAAGTGAGGTATGAACACAGTGACAGAACTAAATACAT
>NC_087212.1:70838525-70843525 GCF_015104395.2 Macrobrachium nipponense | reverse complement strand
AAAAGCCCAGTCTCGATGACCTCACAGACCAACACGACCGCCATTTCAATACTCGTATCTCTGAACGGGGGAACTGCTATGCTGGTGTCACACAAGAACGTCTTCAGTAACAAGTAGCCGCTGTAGTATTCTCAGAATAAGGTAAATCAGAATCCACTGTTATTCATTAATGTGACGTTACAAGTACGAGATTCAAAACCTAAAAAAAATAATAAATAATTACAGAAAGGCCTGAAAACATGCTCGCGTAACAGGGACATCAACCCTCAGTCCGCGTCCTACAGACAATTCGTGCGAACACAACATTTTGTCAATGAACAACAATGCCTTATAGTCGTGTTTACCTACAAGATGTTAAGCGCCATGAAAAACATTCACAATGAACACCTTCCAATGGTATCTATGAAATATTTAAAAGGAAAATGGATGAGTTCGCTTCCAGGAATGGAAGGTGATAATCAAAATACTAATTCTCAATAGAAGACTCGACGGCAGTCACAAGTTTAATGCTACTAAACTGTCATTTACAGTATTAAAGTCACTTTCACCGCGTGGCACCACAATGGTAACTCTCATAGTATAAACAGAATGGAAATACTTTTAAGTAATTTCACTAGTTACTTTTTAAAAGCACAAAAGAACTGTCAGCTCCGCTAAGAGGAAAACTGTTTTAAAAAAGGGAATCGTTTTCATCATAAAATATCTAAAAAGGCTGCACCAAATCTATTTAAACATAAGCCTAACGGAAAGCCCTAAGGAAATTCTGCTAGGATTCAACGGTCAATCAAAATCATTATGTTTAAAATCCCCTAAAAGAACCCTTAATGTCCTGTCCTTAACTGAGCCAGAGATCTAATGATTGTTATTATTATTATTACTATTAGGGAAAAACTCTATCACGAGAGTATATATAATGTTCTAAAGGGTCCACAATAATACAAAGTGTAAAAAGTCCGTGTATAATTTTGAAGACTTTACAGATACCTTTCGAACCCTTCCCTGGGTTCATGAACCCAGGGAAGGGTTCGAAAGGTATCTGTAAAGTCTTCAAAATTATACACGGACTTTTTACACTTTGTATTATTGTGGACCCTTTAGAACATTATTACTATTATTATTATTATTATGACCAAGGTGTTTAGCACTACTTAGTGTATTACGGCCAAGATGTTTATTGCAGTCTTCAGTTCCTCAAAAACGGTTAAAGTTTAAAGTGAACTGACAAAGAGATAAAATCTATACATCATTGTATTCGTTGCATTTTCACTATTTTTTTCATTTCGTTTACGCAGTCACTTTCATAAGCGTCAAACCTCGAGACATCGTTACGGCAGTGTATAAGAATAAAAAATCAATTACCAAAAGGTTCTTATCACTCCAAACTGAAATAACCTAAACAACATTATATCATTTTCAATTTCATCACTAAAACTCTGAGCCAGCTCGGCCTACAGGGAAATATAATCAACTCGCCCTAATCTTAACATAAAATACCAATAATATAATCAACATAAAATATATCTTTTACAGATTAATCCAAATGCTTGTAGAAACTAAATCGATTTAAATCTTACACAGTAGATTCAATGTAGACTAATAAGCGAATACCAAGTCCGTCATTATCCAACTACAGGAGAGAGAGAGAGAGAGAGAGAGAGAGAGAGAGAGAGAGAGAGAGAGAGAGAGAAAGTAAACAAACAAATCAAAAGGCAACCTCAGCGCCGCCGACACCACACAGTTCGAAAATCGCGAAAAGATTCATGAAACTGAAACCGTCAATATTCCCCGGGCATTTTGGCGAAAGCGAAATGGATTCCCATTATACCAACGCCACAGCAAACATCAGGGATGACGACAACCTGTGCAACGGCCCCGAACAGCAACAGCAGCTTCACCGCCGACCGTTCGTGGCAAAAGTATCGGATTCATCATCATCATCATCAATCATAGCCAGTGCCATCGGGCGGCGTAATGAAATTCCTAAAGGCTCTTCCTCTTCCTCCTCTTCCTCCTCCTCCTCCTCCTCTCCGGAGGCCCAGGAGGTCACTCTGAAATTCGTGCAATCCGGTCATGCAAAGATGCAGGACAAAGCAACTGCAGACATATGAGCGCTGCCCTGTCAGTCCTCGGTCATTTGTATTGACGAGCTCCTCGCCGAGCGCCCCTCACAAACAGTAAATAAAACGAGGAGGAGGAGGAGGAGGAGGAGGATGGAGGAGGAGGTAAATTCCAAGTCATGAATCAAAAGGAAACGATACAACTTTCATGACAAGTCAAAAGGGAAAGGTAAAACTTATCCCGAAGAATAAAAAGAGAGAAAAATCCCAATACACGAATAAAAAGGGAAATATATAATATAAGTTTCATGAAAATAACAAACGGGACACAAAGTCTAATACAATAATATAAAGAAAAATTCAATCATTCCAAACAAGAAAAAGTATAAAAAAATACATGCGTAAAAAGGGAAAGGCAAACCTTCTAAGATAGGAATAATAGGCAAAAGAAAAAGGTTCGATTAAAGAACGGAAAAGGGAAAAAGATATAATTCCCATAAACGATTCAAACGCCACTAATAAAACTTTCCAGAGACGAATAAAAACAGTAGGAAACAATGTCATGGCAGCGAATTAAAAGGAAAAGGCAAAATCCCAAATAAAAGACAACGAACATGAAAGGGAGATGAACTTCGGCCAGATGAATCAAAACTGAAAATATAAAATCCAAACAGAATAATGAACACCAAAGTTAAAAATACAATAGAAAATTATAAAGAAAAATTAAAAATCCAAGGTTACATTCCAAACATCAAGGATAAAAATGCTTAAATAAAAGATGGACAATAACGAATATGCGAAAAATACACTTCCCGTGCTCTTTCATTTGGAAAATTGTCCCTGTATAAAGAAGGCCTGATTACCAAAGACATCATCGATGGCATCGATAAGGATTTTTACGTTACTCTCTCTCTCTCTCTCTCTCTCTCTCTCTCTCTCACACACACACACACACACACACACAACAAGGTATCTGATAGTACATCCCATGCCTGTTAATACTTGGATGATGGCCACCGTCTGTAACTCATAAGATTAGGACAGTAAGACTGGAAGGGGGCGAGTAGTAAGCAACGTCACCCCAAAAGACTAGCTTAACAAAAATTATATATATACATGTTAGCTATATATATATATATATATATATATATGATATATATATATGATATATATATATATATATATATATATATATATATATACACACACACATATATACATATATATATATATATATATATATATATATATATATATATATATATATATATATATATATATATATATATATATATATAATTATATATATATATATATATATATATATAGTTACAGTGAATCTGTATAATCCGGGAATATATATATTCTCTGATATTTTCAGGGAATGTGCATAATGTCTGATTCCCTCAGAGGATATGTATATTCCCCTGAAATTTTTAGTGAATATACATATTCCCTGATTATTCGGCCTTATTATTATACAGATTCCCTGAATCGTGTTTGGTTTATGACAGAACAATGAAATAAATAGCTGAAACGATAAACAAAGCCTGTTTTCACAATGTAAACTTGTATGGTATGGTAGAATAATGGAATAAATCACTAAAAACAGTAATACACTTCTGTATTTTTATTATCACATAAAACACTTGGATGTAACAAAATTTATTATGAACAGAAAATAAAACTTGTCTGTCACAAAATACTCATTTAAAATAAAACTAGTAAAAAAATAATAAGGATCGTTCTAATATTTAGAACGAAGCCTTGTTTTCACAATGCAAATTTGCATGACATCGTGAGTTGCATTTAACTTTCAGCTTAAAACATTTACATCGATTTGTTTGACAACGTTTTGAACCAGCACAGTTGCATTTGGCGAAACCTTGACCACCTGACTTCGACTCTTGCTGCACAGCAGTTCGAAGCGAAACAATCCTATCGGTTGTCACATGGTCTTTTGAATACAGTTCATACGTACATAAATCAAACTGATTCCTGGTATATTTCCCACTCAGTATACCACTCTCCACTGCAATCGTGTAATTGTCATTTTCGTCAATATCCTTAATTATTCCCATGATATTCCTTGGATCCCCACGACCCCTATCCACCATTGGTATCGGAATCGTTAAATTGTTCCCGACGTTCGACAGCAGGTGGTTCAGCAGTAACTGGTTCGACAGCAGGTGGTTCAGCAGTAACTGGTTCGACAGCAGGTGGTTCAGCAGTAACTGATTCGACAGCAGGTGGTTCAGCAGTAACTGGTTCGACAGCAGGTGGTTAGCAGATAACTGGTTCGACAGCGTGGTTCATCTGAATTGTTGTTTCTTCCGTAATTACTGCCAGCAAATCGTCCTCACTTTGGAGACGGTGAATTACATCATGTGGAAGAGCTGAAGTTGTCAGTCCTACTTTTGCATCGGATCCAAACAATGCAGCAAATGGTGACCTTCTAATGCCAGAATGGTAGCTAGAGTTTTTTTGAAACTGCACAAATTTTAAACCAACTGTCCAGTCTGTTGTATTATTATCACTCAACCAGGCTACCAACATATCTTTAATATCACAGTTTGCTCGTTCAACTGACCCCTGGCTCTGAGGATGTCTAGGTTTTCCATGAACCATTACGAGATCAGGCCAAAGCAGTTTAAGTTCTGTAATAACACAAGCAGTAAACTCCGATCCGTTGTCACTTTGTAGAATTTCCGGTGCACCAAGTAAAAGAAAAATATCGAACAGCTGATACGCAACTTCTGCAGCACGTTTTGATGTGAGAGGTCTCAATACACAGAACTTTGTAAGATGATCTTGGTAGACCATTATCCACTTATAGTTGCCTTGCTTCATCGCCTGCATGTCTACAAGGTCAACTTGTGATCTGGAGCCAAAGTTCTTTGTCAGAATAGGTCGAACAACAGTCCCTTTGGTTGTTGGTGGCTT
>NC_087212.1:70798525-70836025 GCF_015104395.2 Macrobrachium nipponense | reverse complement strand
ACAAGTAGACGAAGAAAGTGGCTCGTTTAAAAATGGATCTGCAAAAGAATGTGTATTATGTCCATGGCTATTTGATATCCTCATGGATAGAATGATGCAGCAGATTACGTGCAAAGTTATGGGATTAGAAAATGGGTCGTCAACAGTGTTTGGAATGGTTCTTTGCAGATGGTGCAGTGCTGATTGGGGATGGTGAAACGAAACGGCAGAATCTACCGAAAGAGTGTCAGTGTGTTTGCAAGAAAACGTTGAGTATATACGACCGAGTGTTAGGCTGTGAAGGTGAATGCAAACCAGAAATACAATGAATCTTAGCATGGACAGCAGAAGAATGCAAGCAGCTTATTCACGCAGGTATATGGAAGTAGATATGACACATGACAGCAAGATGAGAGAAAGTGTGTCACAGAAAAGAGCAGGGTTTGTGCAAAATATTACAAAGAGATTGGTAGTTTTAGAAAAGAAAGACGGGAATTTAAGCAGGCTTGTCGAGCCAATTTCTCTTCAGCATTTTGAATGGAAATTTGAAGAAAATGGTTGGATCTATGGAGCTTGAAACATATGCTTAATATATATGGCATTTGAAGAACTGAAGATGGTTTGGCCATGTCCAAAGAATAGAGAATGGTAACGAGGTCAAATAAGTCTACAATTAGGATTTGTTAAAAGCGAGGAAGGTGAGGAAGACCGATAGTTTTGAGGGTAGGGAAAGGAAGATCTTTAACATTCAGGAAGTGGGAAAGAGCATGTAAGAAAAAGATGTCATTGGCAAAGTGTGTATAGAGGAACCTAACTTCCTGCTTGGGACCATTCTATGCGGGTGTATGCAGGAGATTATGTTGTGGACGTTTTCTGCTTAAGTGTCCATCCACGATGCTGCAGCGAATGTATATGGTACATGTGAGAATGACAGCTCTTTCGTTTTTACGCGGGAGAACAGCGTAAAAACGCATCTTTCTGAGTAGTTCATTATTAAGTTGTTTGTCAGTCCCACCATTCCCGAACTAAACTCAAACTGTGCCTCTTAGTAGTGTTTGCACACTGGGTCACATCCCCACTCAGATCTTTCTTTACTAGTATTTTTGTAACCACATGAAACTCGTTTAGAATTCTAGAAGTCATTCTTGATAGAAAACTCACTTTTTGCGAGACTTATTCGGTCTAACTATTCTTCAATTGGGCAAAAGAAAATTTTATATTGATACAGTCTTTCGAGATTTTGGAGACCTGTTAGTCCTGAGGAAATTCATCTATTCTTTAATTAAACGTTATTCCCCTCTTCGGCTTTCTCCAGGTGACCTGTTTCTTGAATTGCAAAGTAAAACTCGAATTCAATCAACTTTTTATTCAAGATATTAGCATCACTCTCTGGCAGTGTTGCTCAACTAGCTAACTCTAGTTTACTAAGAATGAGGAACCCCTTACCCTTCTTTCCTTCATTCTCCACAACACACACACGCGCACGCGCACTCAAACACACACATACACACATACACACAAACACACGTAGTTATATTCCAAGCTCTCCAAAATTTGATCGTGCGTT
This sequence comes from Macrobrachium nipponense, assembly GCF_015104395.2. Classification (NCBI taxonomy): domain Eukaryota; kingdom Metazoa; phylum Arthropoda; class Malacostraca; order Decapoda; family Palaemonidae; genus Macrobrachium; species Macrobrachium nipponense. The sequence goes on along the minus strand of NC_087212.1, from coordinate 70,834,479 downwards.
GCTAGTCACTAGGCCGACCTCGATAGTTTTCCTACAAATTGACAAACACACCGAACGAAAAACAGAATTGTAAGAAGTAATGAAATGCATGCTAGTAAATAGTTACGCATTACATTTCGTAATACAACATGAAAGATGGTGGCTACCAGTTTCATAATAGCCAATAATCAGGAATTTAAGAAAATATCTGAAATCATGGTAACGCTATATGTCACAATGTTTTGCGATATTATATTGCAGCTGCATTACCAAATTACACAATACAGACTGGATTTCATTGAATAGATTGTTCTGCAGCCACAAATCAAGTTCAAAACACAAACCAGTTAATTCATTATGAACAAAAGGCCTCGTTCTCTGATACCCAAGAGTGATTTCAGCGACTGATAAGAGTGGACAGATAAGGCGGCCCAATTAGCAACTGTGTTTCGCTGAAACTGCATGAAATATCAAAGGAGAGAGAAGAGAGAGAGAGAGAGAGAGAGAGAGAGAGAGAGAGAGAGAGAGAGAGAGAGAGAGATAGCAAAACTAATTTTGAAAAGAGAGATCCTCGTTCGAATTCGGCTAAATAATGAACATTAAAAAAACTTCGGTCGTCACAATTTCACCGTTAAACCAACAATTTTAGAATTAGCAAACCACCAATCACTTACCAACATTCACATTTTTTTTTTCATACCAGACAGTTTATAATTGAAAGATACTCTTTACATGAACAAAACAATTGCTAATCATAAGGTTTTCCAACACTTTTGACTTGGAAATCCACCTCCTCCGTTGTCATTGCCAAACAACATTACACCTGGATCTGAGAGAGAATATTTACAGGTAGTGAACAAATCTAAGCAAGGCTAAGTGTAGTGCAAATTTTAATGGAACTAAGCAGGATACTCAAAAGGGTAGAAGCAAAAGTATTGGTGGAAAAACGAAACTTAGCTAAAGGTGATTAAGGGCCAGAAAATACTGAGTAGTGACAGGAATAGATGTGTTTAAAAATTTGGAAGGCCTGTGAGAATGATATACCGTCAGGATTCCGTGAAAAAAAAAATGAGGAAAAGTAAAATTAACGGAACGCTTAACTCGAAAGTCTTCTAGGTATGAAAAATATTGAAAGGTTATTTATCATTGCCTGAAAAATTTACAAACTACCTATGAGTACTCCCCAGAGACAACAAACACTCGAGTTATCGGAGCCTAAATTAGTCTGAAGTAACATTAGAGTTCAAAACTCGAGAAAATGGTGAAATTATTGACTCTGCGTGACAGAACCTGAAAAAGATTGCAGGGATTCGGTAAAAATAATGTCGAATTCTAAACGGCTGAACAGAGTTAAAGCATACTCGAAGAAAATTGTCCCGAGGCTTATTAGCCCGGTGGTAGCCAGACGCACGATCATGGCAAGCTTTAACCTTCAAATAAAGAAAGAAAAACTAATGAGGCTAGAGGTCTGCAATTTGGCATTTCAATAGCTTTCTTTTACACAAAGCAAAAATATGATACTGAATGGCATTGACACAAAATATCTAATTTTACGAGTAAGGATTAAACACCCTATGTCGTCCACTGTGAAAAAATGTGCTCAATTTGAATTCCACCTTAACTGAATATCTTTATATTGTAAATAATCACATTGTAGCATATAAACTGATTAATAAAAAATGTGGAAGTTTAGGGCCCCTTTCCGTTTCTGGGCTTTAAACTCGTTCTTTTAAACAAGAATGGCATAAAATATAATGGCACCTTTATTAACTAACAAGGTGACTTTTCCTTCAAACAAACAAACAATCAAACAAATAAACACACACACACACATATATATACATATACATAAATATACATATATATACATATATATGTACATATATATGTACATACTATATATATTATAATACATATATTACATAAAATAATTCCATAAAAAGCTGTGGATTGGATTATCATCAGCGTTAATCACACGGAACCAGTCAAACGAATTTAATGGTATTTTCGAAATACAGCACAATCACCTAAATAAATAACCTTTACAGATCAGTGAATAAATTTCGCAGATTGCAACAAATAAAAACAATTGACCCATAACTTTTCTTTATACAACATTAATTAGAGCAATGAATCCAGCATGTGTTTGTTAGTATCCAATCCCAATAATCGTTTATTTACAAGTCAACAACGACGCCACAAAGAATATTAATAACGCGCTCATCGAAGTGTCAAGGGATAACAGCAGCTGTATGCTTTATATTTTGACAATGAAAGATGAAAGACAGTTTTACTCAATCATTTCTTCTCTTGTTTATTCTTACGATGACGCTGTCGAATTTTTTATACAGTGAAAGAGTCGGCACGTTTAACTGGACAAATTCTGGAATAACCGTTTCAAGTTTCAAGCTCTCATACTTATACATGTACCAAAAATACACTTGGCCACTTAAAAAACGAAAAGTATTCATACTGTCCTTTTATCTAAATGAAATTTGAACACCTGACTTGAGCGGAAAGATTTACTTGTGTCTACCTATCAACTGATCTTGACGGCCAAATACACAGATGGATCTACTTCAGAACACGGAGTGGGATACGCTGCAGTATCCCAAGACAAAACGTATCAATTCTCCCTACTGAACAATGCCTCAATATTCACAGCAGAGCTGTGCGCAGTTGCATCAGCCATGAAAAATAATCAAAGAAACGTCACTCCATGATTGTGTGATTTTTAGTGACTCGAGTTAAAACCAAAATATAATATCGTGCAACAACTTACGTTATCACTTCAAAAGTTACACAATATTGGGAAAATGTAGAAATATGTTGGATCCCTGCCCGTGTATCAAGGATCAAAGGAAATGAAGAGGCTAATAAAGCAAAGAAGCAAATCAAATGACAAGACGAAATGTAAACATCCCTGTTATTGATTATGTAACACACACAAAGGTGGGTATCATAAGTAAATGACAATATGGAATAAAGGGCTTGAAAATAAATTAAAACAATTAAAACCTGATATTGGATAGAGGAGTTCATCATACCAGAGAAAGAGACATGGTAAGTCATTCTGAAACGTCTCTGTAATTAATAAAATATAACAATAAGTATATAATAAAAGCACTAACGCCCTTAGTGTGTTTAACGTATTTCAAAACTAAAAAATTATTGTTACATAACTTATTCTGTATTTTGATATACCTTTTAAGTGCGTATGTATGGAAACATGATTAAACTTACTTATTGTGTGCGTGTGTGTGTGTTCCAGTACGAGAACATATGCCTTTGTGAACCTTTTAGTTTCATTTTCATTATTTCATCATCATACTGAATTACCTATTTGGTCCCAGTGCTTGGCCACTGGCCTAGATCTAAATTTCATTCATACCCTTCGGGCCAGCCCTATGTGAGCTGATAGTCAGCACACTGATCTGGTTAAACTAGTATAATAACAATAATGATAATTGAAGCCCAATAACTATTACTTTGACTTTCAAATCTCTCTCTCTCTCTCTCTCTCTCTCTCTCTCTCTCTCTCTCTCTCTCTCACCTCCAACCCCCATCCATTAGAGCAAGTAAATCTTGGCCATGTAACTGCTATCAGCCAAGTGGGAACACCACAAAATATCTGGTACTACTAAATCTAAAGAATAGCCAAGCTTATAATTTAATACTGTCACTCTCAAGGGTTACAGTAACCTTTTCTTTCTTATCGCAGTTCTACTTCTGCTGACCGGCACTAATGAACAAGGATTTTATAGCAAATGCTTCAGTTCATGCTCTAATAATCCACAACTTTCTAACTCCAGGTATATCTGGACAAAACGTTATCTCGTCCAAATGAAGACATCACATCAGAGGAACAGCCAAAAGAAATTTCGAATTTCATAATAAGACTTACTGCCCAATATCAGACTCGCACTAATTGGTTTCATTGGAGTGATAACTTTATGACCAAAGTTAGTGAGTCAGTGGTTAGCAACTCTAGGTAGAAATCTCCCCGAAACTACTTTCAGTCCTATCAGAAACCTAATATTCATACAATGTTCAGCCAGCAGTAGAACATCCGCAAAAATATACCAGTTTTAATGATCGTTTTAAAAGAAACAAGCATTAAACCTGCCTTTGCTTACTGTGTATTCTAGCTAAACTTCCAAATAGGCTTACGGGCTATTCGGGTGCAACAGAGCCCGTGCAGGTGCAGGCGCTGGGCGGTTTACTATTAGAGCGATAAACATTCTAACAGAAGTAAACAAGTATCTCTCAGCTCGATTAAGCATTTGTGAAACAACTTGTTTTTGTTAACAAATATTAAAACAGATAAACAGTCAGCATTATAATCACTTAAAAAATTCAGTAGACAGGCAGCCACACACATAAAATGTACAAACAGGAATACATATGTATGTGCAGAAATGACGATACAGAGATAACAGGAGAATAGGAAACAAGTTAATAAAAAAGAGAAGTTTACTGAAAGGAAAAAAAATATTAGAGGTGAATTTGCAAGACAAGAGGTATAGAGGAGGCTGGGTGGGGTAGATAAAACGTAAACTGAGAAAGAACGGAAATAATAAGAACAGAGAGGAAAAAGTGAGCCGAGAGCTATTAAAAGTTTTCACAACAGAAGAGAAGTTTGTGTTAGAATACGTAAAAGGGAGAGCGATTGGTTTGGTGCAAAAGTTTGTCTAAGATAAGAGTGTGTTGTTTCCGCGGATGTTTAATAGCTTTACTGATGAGTAATGCAGAAAAATAAAATGCAATTAAACATAGTGAATGAAGTGTAGAAAGGTTGACGACTGCGGATGATAAAGAACTGACGGGGTTTATGCCTCGTCAGTTGAACCTCCATATCTCATTAAAATGTTGGAGTGTTCACAGAAGAAGAATGATGAGAATAAACATGAACTAGAGTAAGGTTATGAGGGGAAAATGGAAACCAATTGTTTGTTTGTTTGTATGGTGTTTTTACGTTGCATGGAACCAGCAACGGGACCAACGGCTTTACGTGACTTCCGAACCACGTCGAGAGTGAACTTCTGTCACCAGAACACACATCTCTGACTCCTCAATGGAATGCCCGAGAATTGAACTCGCGGCCACCGAGGTGGCAGGGCAAGATCAAACCGATCACGCCACTGAGGCGCTTAATAAGGTACACTGAATGTCAACACGAATAGTGGAAGAAGGGAAGTGGCTGATTTGTGTAGGTATTTGGGAGTAAATGACGGTAGGATGATAATCACGGAACAGGCGCAGCAATGGAACTTAACATAGTTTGTGCAAGAAATTGAAAGCTTGAATTGCCCAAGTAAGTCAAGGTGTTAATGTATGGAGGAACTGAGGATTCCCCCTTTTATGGTAGAAAAGTGGCTACTGAAAGCTAATATAGAAAAACGGTTGCGGTTGAGATTAAAGCTTGCAGAGCATATGTGGCGTCAGAAGAATTAAAAGGGTACGTCATGTGCAGATATGGAGAAGTGTGGAGCATATTTAACATGGTGAATCAGGATGTTTTGAAACTGTTTCCTAAAGAGAAAAGAATGAAAGAAAGTAGATATGTAAAAATAGTAGAATTCGGAATCGATAGAAGAAAGGAGCACATGACCTATAAAAACCGGATAAACCCTCTTTGAAAAATAAAGTATCGGAAAGGAAGGCCTTAATATCCAGGAGGTATGAAAGTGCTTGAATGGTGCGGTGTGTGTACAGTTGTTTGACAAGATCCCAGTCATCCACGTTTCACAATTAAAGTACGAATGGAACAGTAAACGTTGCCGAAGATACCAGCCCTTCTGTTATGAGAAACGGCTCAGTGTAAAAGAAAAAGTTGCTTTATACACAACAGCACATGGACTGGTATACACACAAATAGAGAGAGAGAGAGAGAGAGAGAGAGAGAGAGAGAGAGAGAGAGAGAGACTTATTCTAGCCGTTTTTTAAGGATTACGGGTATTGATTGGTGACCGACAGATGACTGATTGGTTCTTTCTACCGGTGGGTTGATAGAGAGAGAGAGAGAGAGAGAGAGAGAGAGAGAGAGATTACTGGATAAAGCAAAAAACAAAATCAACCTTGTATAAAAGGTTTAATGAATACTGAAACCAGGCAGGCTGCCTCTTCACTTGACGGACGTTCCATACCTCTCTCTTTGTTTTCTATATTCTATTTTTTTTTCTTTTCCTGGGAACCTTTAAATGACACCCGAAATGAAATTATGCCTCAAGTGGGAAGAGGGAAGTCGCCATAAACCCCGAGAGCTCTCAGGACCGAATCTTGGAGAGATCGGTTAGGGCACTCAAGTCGCCCTGGAGAAAGGAGGCAGGAGGAGGAGGAGGTGGATGAGGAGGAGGAGGAGGAGGAAATGGATGATTCCTCCATTGGAGGCGAGATGGAGAGTCGAGAGAAGGGCGCTGAGTGGAAGATGAGAATGAATAGAAGATGAAGGAGAATCACGAAGTAACGCTGCATTATGAGCGAAGCAAAAAACAACGGATAAAGTAGGGTTTACGATAGGAAGGTTTTAGAAGCTTACTTTGACCTGGCCCTCGTTAGTTTGTTGTGGCTGACCAGATTTTCCAAAAAAGAGTGCAAGAACAATCGAGTCATTCATCAATATGGGTCAAGTGGTGAATGGCTGCACTTTAGAGAAGTCACTGGGACGTCAACAGTCTGGTGTTACAACTCTGTGATATAATTTGACATACATACACACACACACACATATACATATACATAATATATATATATATATATATATTATATAGTATATATATATATATATATATATATAAATATATATATATATACATATAGTAGGCAGCATCTATAGGAGGTATTTCATAACGCTTACAGGATAAGTCACTAAAAGAAGCAAATAATATACAGCATAAAGTACATGGCCAAAAATAAATCAGCAAACATTTTTACTGATACAATATATCCAATATCTTTCTCTCTCTCTCTCTCTTCTCTCTCCTAGGATCCTTCGTGAATCATCCACGCATTCCTAAGATGATGATATCTTGACAGAGAGAGAGAGAGAGAGAGAGAGAGAGAGAGAGAGAGATTATGGATCTTTAGCTGAGCAGCTTTTTTTATTCCTAGGTGTTAATGACGAATACTGAAATCGTTACAAAACTCGCTGACCTAAAAGTCAGGAAACTGGACGACGGTAAATTGGATATTTCATTCCAATTAAGGATTCATTACACATAAAAGTTGTTTTAATAATTCAATTTTAAAAGTAGGGCACAGTAAATGCGTGTATTAAATACATATTCATCCAAAATATTCTGTTTACTCCAAGCAAGAAGGAATGGATACATATACATTGTCAAAACAATTTGCATTAATGCATGCAATGAACATTCCTAAGCAATATAAAATCTCAAGATTAAAGGTGAAGGAAGCGATCACCAATAATGAAATGCAGACGGACAGATTCAACAAAATCCCCCAAATCGTTAATCAACCTATGTAGCTGTGACGCATATCTGAATAATCGAGTTACCCGAAACACTACCTCCACCAACTTTTGATTTTTTCTAACACAACCTTACAGAACACAATTATTACTTTCCCCCATTACCCGTTCTACGTTTACATCTTTATTTCATCAATTCATTTGATCACGAACAAGGCATCAAAAGCCCTTGTAAATTACAAAAAAACAATGTGGCTGCCTTATCTTCAGACGTCAATTCTTGCATTCTAGTTTATAATAATGATATATACCATGGTGTCAGATCAACTGTGATAGTTTAAGGAAATATTCACCAAAAAGAATAAATATAAGGAATGTTTCTAAATCTCCGGGTTCTGTTTCTGTCTCTACAGACAAAGTTAGTGTGCTCTCTAAATTGCAAACACTTTCAATTCTCTAAAGACATTGTTAGCATGCTCTCTAGAATGCACATACTTTGTGTCTTTAAAGAAATTCTTAGTATGCTCTCTAGAATGCAGATACTTTTGTTTGCTTGTTAGTATGGTGTTTTTAATTTGCCTGAAACCAGTGGTTATTCAGCAACGGGACCAACGGTTTTACGTGACTTCCGAACCACGTCGAGAGTGAACTTCTGTCACCTGAAATACACATCTCTGACCCCTCAGTGGAATGCTCGAGGATCGAACTCGCGGCCACCGAGGTGGCAGGTCAAGACCATGCCGATCACGCCACTGAGACGCTGCAGATACTTTTCGTCTTTAAAGAAATTGTTAGCATGCTCTCTATAATGCAAAAATTTCAGTCTCTAAAGACATTGTTAGCATGCTCTCTAGAATGCAAACTTTTTGTCTTTAAAGGCATTGTTAGCATGCTCTCTAAACTGCTTACTCTGTCTTTAAAGGCACTGTTAGCGTGCTATCTAGAATGCAAACACTTTGTCTTTAAAGAAATTATTAGAATGCTCTCTAAAATGCAAACATTTTTTGTCCTTAAAAAATTGTTAGCAGGCTCCCTAGAATGCAAAACCTAAGTCGAATTCTGAGAAATTTACGAATCCAACGCAAACATGAGACACAACAGCACTCAAGTCTAACATATGGTTGGTTAATTGTGACGTTTTCAAGTCACGAGGAGCGATTTTCACTCGAACAATGTGCCTGAGCCCACCTTTGACAGATATCTTGGCTGACTTCATTTCCACATGACGGAACATTTCTCCATCAACAGAGGAAAATAAGACTGACGTCAACTACTGGAAACGTCAGTGCAATATTATGAAACCCGTCTTAACCTTGGAGTATATTCCAATATTAAAGAAGGGTTCACCTCAACCATATTTTACCTTGCCTAAGTAGTATTAGCATCGAAAACTTGATCATTTTATTAAACATACAATAATCACGTGTCAAGATTATGGTAACCTGGGTTCGTTTCCTGCTACGGGACATCATAATTCCTTCATACCTTCCACTTGGATCTCTAGGTTTGGTAGTGACAAACGTATCCTAAAATAAAAAAAAATAAAAAAAATAAAAAAAAAAATTTCGAGAAGTTAATAGGGCATTATGGCTACTGCAATTATATATATATATATATATATATATATATATATATATATATATATATATATATATATATATATATATATATATATATATATATATAATATATATATATTATATATATGTGTGTGTTTGTGTGTGTTTGTGTCTATACATAGTTTTCTCTATAAAGGAGGCATCATTTATGACTAAGCATTTAACGAATCCCTTATTCATCGTGTAAAATATAAAAATGATGAAAGGAATACTTACCATCTAAACTATAACATGTTTTCGTAACATATGAATAGATACCTGTCACGTTTACTGCTGAATATTGTTCCAATTAAATACATCAAACACAAAGTCCTGGCAAAACCATTAAAAGCGTTATTTTTACTTAAGGTCCTTGAAGTCCGTTAAAATTGTATTTCCTGTTATAACGTCGACGAATACTTCACTCAGCACCGTCGGTTGCCACGTGAATAATATCCAAGCATCAGATACGGAAGCATACTGAAGAATTCATCTGATGGTGGGAAATTTATAGGCTCACATATCCCTAAATTGTATACTTCAGCATTTATGTCAATCTCCATTTGTCACCTCGATTGTTTCGCTATTGCACCCAAAATCGGTGGGAATCGCTGCTCTAATGTATGAGTTCAAAGTTATACGTGACGTAAACTATGACGTCACGACTCCTCCCACAAGGTGATGACGACAGACAACTGTCTCTCAAATTCTGAATGAATATTCATACCTTGTCAAGGCTTCAAGAATGGCGGCTATGATAAATCATTGTCCCCGTGGTTGCATGACAACTTTTGTGATTCGACTTGCACAACTGTTTAGAAGTGAGGAGGCCCGTGGAAAACTGCGTAACCTTGAACAGGTAAATGAATAATAGGGCCCTTTTTTGGGTAAGGAGTACGTACACATCCAAGGCTACTAAGTTTTCGTCATTTGTTGACTTCCATAAGGTGCAGAAAGATAATTGCATATGCTCTATAAATCAATAGTTGTTGATTTCTTAGTAAAATATAACTTGCGGAACAACATTAAAACTTGCTTTGCCAAAAAAAAAAAAAAAAAAAGTCATGGGTTACAATATACAATGTCTACCACTGCAAGCGTCCGTGGCAACTGATTTTATTTACACTGTCCACTCGCAACTATGCTCCAACTTAGGATATGAGCAAGCATACCTCTTCAAGGAACAAACAAACCATATCGCTCTGGAACAAAGTTAAATGTGATTTTAGGATGCAATATCATATCGCTTCTACTGCAGTGGCACTTAAATATCCGTAGAGTGTTATTGTATTATCTTGTGATTCTAATATCTTCCTACGCTCTCCGGCAAGGAAACTAATTAGCTTTGCATTGGTTGAGAACAGGCAGGCTAATTATATAGACAATATATATAATTTTAACGGCTTTTATTAGAGCCTGTATATTAGAAAATAGAGGAATTTAGTGATCATTATGCCTCTTACAGTATACAGAACTGTTGAATGTGACCAATATACATTTGTTATATAAATCATAGGGTACCTGTGGCGTTATAAAATCACTTTGCAGTTGTATTGCATTTGTGATCTACCAAGTTCACAAGTACATTACCTGTTTGGCTAACATTTATTTATTATTGTACGGGTTTATTTTTAAAAAATTTTAGGTACAGAACAAATTGCATATTTAGCTTTAGCACACCAAAAGCTTAGTTCTACAATGAAAACTATTCTGACACGGACCGATCAAAAACATCACAAAGGTGAAATGTCGGAGATGGATGTATTACGGATGTGGCGGTCCATACTACAAGAAGTATATATGAATATATACTGATTTCATCTAGTTTTAGATATGCTGTATTTTTACGTATTGTATAAATATGTAAATATTAAAACCCATTTAAAATTCCATGTTTCAGTAAACTTCAGTGAACACATTTTTAGGTTTTGTTATATCTTGACTTGCCTTTGAATCTTGACTTCACTTGATCTGAAAGTCTACATTTTTTTTCTTTTTTTATCCTTTGAACCGGCCACTCATAGTTATTTGAAGATTCCAAACAAAGTGAAACACTTTCTTTGTAAAAAGCTATTCACGTTGAGAACACATACGAATATATATTATATATATACATTATATGTTATGTATAATATATAAACACAGATATATAGTATAGTATATTATAAATTCATGCATATTATAATATATAATATAGATAATATATATATATATATATATATATATATATATATATATATATATATATATATATATATATATATATATATAGATATATGTATATACATACATACATATATATATATATATATATATATATATATATATACTATATATATATATATATATATATATATATATATATATATATATAATATATATATATATATAATATAATATAATGTATATCTATATATATAATATATATAACTATATATGTGTAATTCGATGCGTCTATGCACCACATGTAAAAACAAAGATTCAAGTTATGAGAGACAAACGCATATGTTTACAGTTAATAGCAGTTAAAATTACATAAGCATTAAACTCCTAATGGTGTACTTCCAATCCCAACGAATCTCCAAACATTCTTACTCGAAGCCAATCGAGAAGGAAGAATAAGACTTGTCACGTCCTCCCTTTATTCCCACTGATCAGAAATGGCAAAAAACGATATTTTAACATTTCTCAGGTTCCTCTGGGCGATTTCTAGGGAATTTCAAAAGAGCCTTCCTCAACAGATTGGTCTTGATTTTCTATTTTTCGTCGCTGGCACCGAAATACCTTTTCCATATTCGCTTTTTGAGTAACGCCAATAGCATGTTTTCTAAATATTTAATCCATGTACACATAAATACATACAAATATATATACATATACATTTACATATATGTGCATATGTATGTAAGCATGTGACTTTCAATATATATATATATATATATATATATATATATATATATATATATATATATATATAATATATATATATATATATATATGTATGTATGTATGTATTATATAATATATATATATATAGTATATATATATATATATATATATATATATATATATATATAAATGTAGATATATATGTATGTATGTATATATATATATATATATATATATATATATATAAATATGTGTGTGTGTGTATGAATTTTTATCACATCACCGTGATTCATATACATACATCGAGCTACAAATATCTTTTAATATCCAGTTCGTTCTACCTTGGAATTAATATTTTTTCGTATATGTTAACCGAAGGGGAATATATATGTATATATTGTATAATGAGAGAGAGAGAGAGAGAGAGAGAGAGAGAGAGAGAATAGTTCTGAGTTACGCATTTCAGAAAAAATAAAGGACTACAGAAACGGTACTTCGGTACTAGCGATGAAATATAGACAATCACTACCAATCAGTAGAGAGAGGCTCACTTGAAATTCCCTAGAAATTGACCATTGGAACCTGAGAAATGGTAAAATATTTGTGACCAGTTGGGAAAAAAGGAGGACATAACAAACCTCTTTTAACCGGAATTCTTGTTTCTTTTATTTGTCGTATTTGAGACAGTCTTTTCTTCATACTCACTTTATGTGCTTAAGCAGACGTGGCACCTAAGGTTTACAGGAAAGTCTTCATCTCTCTCCCTTTCTTCTTTACCCGTCAGCTTGGGAATGAATAACGAAAGCAGTTTTGTATCAGTTTTTGTTCATCTATCTTTGAAGGCTTGAAAAAGTAATGAAGATGCAGTACTTGGATATTTTTCGGTAAACCGTGGATGCCAAAGATATATTACCACTGGAAGACCACAGTGTATATATGTATGTATGTGAGTATGTATACACATATATATGTGTGTGTGTGTGTGTGTGTGTGTGTGTGTGTGTGTGTACATAAGTATGTGTCAATTTCTCAAGTAATAAACTCTACGAAAGAGACACAACTGGAACACGTTAACCTAAGTAATATGAAAGGGATAATCAACTGACTTTATAAGCATACTGCTATTTTAGTAAGTATCATTTCTTGGCTCTATGGAGAGTGATGATAGTAGCTGATTATACCAAATCAACCGCAATAAAAGTTCTCTCCTTTTTGAAGAGTGAAAACAATTTCAAATATTTAAGTGAAAAGTGTCTTTGTGGAGAGCATAAGCAAATATAAATTCGACTATTTCTTTCCATTTATCCAAATTTCCGCTGATTGAAATCAATCTATATATCTAATAAGCAAAAAATATGTACCTTTCCTTAAACTAATTCTTATACCCTTAGAAAAGACCTGATGTGTAATACATCTTTTCCTGTTAGACTCAAATAAAATTTAGTAAAAATAAAAAAAAAAAAATAGCTTAGGATGATGCCAATTCATAGATAAATAACCAATACTTCACAGACAAATGATACAGCAAGGATGAGTAAAAATAAGTGTCTTCAAATCTGATTCACGCAGTTTTCAAAATATTTAATACAGTATTCATGTACCAAAAGGAACTGACCACCGGTCATTTACTATTGTAGTCGATTCACATTCAAGCCTAAAATCGGCGAGAAAATAGGAATACGCGTGTGCTCGCTCTCTCTCTCTCTCTCTCTCTCTCTCTCTCTCTCTCTCTCTCTCTCTCTCTCTCTCACACACAAATTATATTCTCTCTATCGCATACACACAAGTTAAATATATATATATATAATATATATATATATATGATATATATAGTATATATATATATATAGTATATATATATATATATATATATATATATATATATATATATATTTATATATTTATATAATTTATACATATATATACTATATATGCACATATGCATATCATACATATATTTCATATATATATATATATAATATATATATATATATATATATATATATATATATACGGCAGAAGAGTATTTAGTTTGGTGTAAAGGTGAGTCTAAAGACAAGGGTTGTGCCATTTTCCATAATAGTTTAATACATTTACGAATTGACCGATGCGATATGTCACAGGAAGAAAAAGTGCTTTAGGTACCATGTTGTGGGATAGAATATGAGTTATGAATAGAATTCAGAATGGCTGATGTTTGTAGATGATGAATGAGGGGAGGCACGCAAGAGAACCCGAATTATTTGTTTTATTTTAAAAGTGAGCATGAGTAACGTTGACAGGGCAGATGAAACCAGAAAACCAGGACAATGGACTAATGAATGTTCATATGGCTGACGGAGGCAAAGAAAAGATATTTTAAGCAAATGCTGCGGAATATAATAGAATGAGAGACGAAGTGAGTCACATAATACGTGTGGCAAGAAAGGTACCAGGGTGTGTGCAAGAATAGGTGGTAATGCAACTAAAAAAAATCGGTGTTCAGATGAACTGTTTGAGGAACACATGTATCGCGAGAAATATCAAAGGGATGAGAAATGTAGAGGAAAGTTGACAGGGGTGAAAGGATGTATCATTGTTATTATGAGATAGTTTGCTCATATGGAAAGAACGAAGGCAAAAGGCTGGTGAAAAGGGAGTATAATTCTGAGGTGTTAGTTCCTCGTTGGACGAGTGGTTTGCATGCCCGGCTACCGATTCGGTAGTAACGGGTTCGATTACCCGCTCTGCCAACGTGGAATCAGAGGAATTTATTTCTGGTGAGTAGAAATTAATTTTTCGATATAATGTGGTTCGGATCCCACAATAAGCTGTTGGTCCCGTTGCTAGGTAACCAATTGGTTCCTAGTCACGTAAAAGTATCTAATCATTCGGGCCAGCCCTAGGAGAGCTGTTAATCAGCTGAGTGTTTGTTTGTATGGCAATTTTAACTTACATGGAACCAGTGGTTATTAAGCAACGGGACCAACGGCTTTGCGTGACTTCGGAACCACGTCGAGAGTGAACTTCTATCACCAGAAATATGCATCTCTAACCCCTCAGTGGAATGCCCGAGAATCGAACTCGCGGTCACCGAGGTGGCAAGCCATGACCATACCGATCACGCCACCGAGGCGCTATCAGCTCAGCGGTTTGGTTAAACTAAGATATACTTGAAAGAGAAAGCTGGATAGATGACAAGAAAGATGTACTGGAGAGAAAGCAACTTACTATCCACGAAACATGATAGTTCAAACAAGTTCAAAACAAGGGTGTCGAATAAGGCGCAAGGGAGTTTGAGGCGTTGTTAAGGAGCCCTCATGTAGGTGCATGAAGTGACTACGTTTGTTTAAGTTTTCCTCACAGGAAGTTCCATCAGGATCTAGCAATTAAATTTAGTATGATTGCAGCAACGACCAATTTTTTTCTCCTTAAAGCCATCCCATATCAAGGGACAGGGCTTCAATCTGGAAAATATGTTTACTCATCTACTACTATCTATATATATATATATATATATATATATATATATATATATATAATTATATATATATATATATATATATATAGAGAGAGAGAGAGAGACGAGAGAGAGAGAGAGATTTTTGAATGAATCAAACATATATTTTCCAGATTTGTAAAATGTTTAAATGTTAAGGATGGCAGTAGATAAAAATAATTAGTTTTCGCTTCTTCCTTCAGACACCCATCAGGTGTGGTTATGTAGCCTCCTAAGGTCTGTGTGTTTGTCGGGATTGTCCCTTGAATACGTATTGTGAGTTCTACTATCGGTCCTAATGAGTTTGTTTCGTCCCCGCTCCCCCTTTCATCCGTGGTTTCGAACGATAGTGCATGTTCGTCAGTACTGTCTCTTATGGATATATATATATATATATGTATATATATATATATATATATATATATATATATATATATATATATATATATATATATTGTGATTTCTAACAATTTATCAATCCTTCGTCAATAGCTTGGAAATAAAATTGTAAACCAGTCCGGGCCTCCACCCCTTCACTTATTATTTCACCTCTGTTGATGTGTGATAAATAATCACGCATTAAAGTTATTATAATCACACACACACACACACACACACACACACACACACACACACATATATATATATATATATATATATATATATATATATATTATATATATATATAATTATATATGTGTGTGTGTGATTATAATAACTTTAATTCGTGATTCATTTATCACACATCAACAGACGTGAAATAATAAGTAAAGGGGTGGAGCCCGGACGGTTTCCAATTTATTTCCAAACTATTGACGAAGGACTGATAAATTGTTAGAAATCACAATATATATATATATATATATATATATATATATATATATATATATATATATATATATATATATATATATATACATCCATCAGAGACAGTACTGTCGAACATGCACTATCGTTCGAAACCACGGATGAAAGGGGGAGCGAAGACGAAACTCATTAGGACCGATAGTTGAACTCGCAATACGTATTCAAGGGACAATCCCGACAAACACACAGACCTTAGGAGGCTACACAACCACAACTGATGGGTGTCTGAAGGAAGAAGCGAAAACTAATTATTTTTATCTACTGCCATCCTTAACATTTAAACATTTTACGAATTTTTTTGAAATTCTAGGATCAAGTTTAAACATTACTTGACTGATATACATATTTTGAGCATAAAATTCTTTCGTAAAACCAGCGTATTATGTGTGTTTGTGTGCGTGCACACCTACGTCTACGTATCCACCCATACTTTAGAATTTTCTGCTTTTAGAAAAAGAAAAAAAAATACGTTCCTGAAATGTGTACATGGCATTCCCACGATCATTTGGGCAATTGGACTGTACTTGGTATCCCACAGCCTACAATTCAAAAAGTTTTTTGAAGATGACAGAGAAGACGAGGGAGGTATTTATGTGGGACATATGAGCTGTGAAAATGCCAAATGAAGGTGTTTGTAAATAGTATCCATTTTAAATAAGTACACCACCACACACAACTCATAAATATACATACAAACGCTCGCGCACATGTATATGTACACAAATTCACAACAATTTATAGTCTTTATATAAACTAAAAAATAAAATATATATGAACCGGTATCCAATTTCATTTATACCTTTATTGACTTTAATTACAAAACAATTGTTCCTTCTCGGTATCACTCCAAGTATTCAAAAACACATGTAAGCGTTAAATTACACGGAACAACAAATTTGCCTTAAATATCACGATAGCCATGAGTTCTGAACAAATACACCACCAAGTTGTCAGTTGTGAAGATGAAGAATTTTGTAGAAAAGTTGCCATTTGCACATAACTACTTTTTAAAAAAATGTAATGAAATCAAATATATTTCACAGCAGCTGGTCGTTAACTTTGCTGACGTTCCTTTAACTTTTTGTAAAAACAAATCTCTCTCTCTCTCTCTCTCTCTCTCTCTCTCTCTCTCTCTCTCTCTCTCTCTCTCTCTCCTCCTCTCTCTCTCTCTCAGCTGAGGTTCACCTAGTATATAACTGGATGATCCAATAATTTACATCATGAATAAACACATGGGAAAAAAATGGTTGACATATAATTTATTGTGAACACAAAAAATGGAGTTATATTTCGCGTCTGTGTGTGCTTGTGTAACACGAACGAGAGAGAGAGAGAGAGAGAGAGAGAGAGAGAGAGAGAGAGAGAGAGAGAGAGAGAGAGAGAGAGAGAGACGTATTCAAAGCAGTCACTTACTTCAGCAATAAAGAAAAAAAAAAAACATGGGTTTCACCTTTGTTCCTCTTGGTGACTGGAATAATTTAGACCATGTCCTTTGTTGCTAGACCCTCGGCTTTTAAGATATGCATAAAAGCTTCCAAATTTTCATAGCAAAGATGCGAGTCTTTACTCCCAACCTTCATCTGTCAAATTGACCAAATGGCTTGGTCCTGTAGCCCATGGATTCGGTGCTATTTCCCTTCAACGAATTTCTGCACTGAATTCTAACAATTAAACATCTCACCCCCCCAACAACAAAAACAAAAAATCCCTTTCTAGCAGGTACAATATGTGACTTCTTTCAACTTGTATAAACGTTTTCCCATAACAATGTTGTTTCCTCTTAGTCAATCAAAACCCTGTACTAGCACGTCTATCAAGAGATCCTAGGCAACAAAATGGACAAGGAAGAAAACTCAGCTGGTATACGTCCCCCTTTAAGACTGTAGTCTCTTTCTCTAAGGTCAGCAACAATACAATTTTACTTTTGTAGTAGTCACACCGGAGGAGTGGAGTTTGTAATCCCTTAATCTGTATTCATATTGCAAAAAGTTAAATAAAACTCAACTTGATCTCTTCTTCCAATACACCTCAAAAGGCATGAAACATCTTACTGTTAGTCTATTATTACTTCTAAGTTGAATCCCAACTTCCCCCTGTGGAATTGATTTAATCACTTCAGCACTGAGCTGGTGTGGTTATAAATGAATAAGAACACGTGGCTCCTTCTCGCTTATAATCCTTTTATTTCCTTATAAAGCAATCTGTTGGCAGACTCAATTAAAGCAACAACCCATAATTTTGAAGATTACCATGTAACAAAAACGTAACACTTTGCAGTCAGAAATATCACTTACTGGAAACTCCGGGTAATGCACAGGTTAAGTCGCACAGCAGTTCCTTCATTATCTTTGGTCGTCATAAATTACCTCATCGCCTTTTTCGTTTTGTCGCCTTCTCATTACTGGCAAATGAGTCATTCAGCACTTAAATAGTATACCAAAGAGATAAAACAGCCATTTCAAATGGTTTTTAAACTAAAAATCTTGATGTTCGTTGAAATGCGACAGCAATGTTCGAGTAACGGAGAAATATTTGCGGTCAAAAATGATTTTACCATGAATACTAGAGCAAAATGAACCACAAGAACATCAGAGACCACCAAAGGTCCTGTGGCATATAACTGGCACCAGATGTAAGACTTTCCATTGTCGTTTCTGCCAAATTCATGATCGGCCACTTTTAGCAAAAACGCTAAAATGTAATGATGACTTTTAGCCTGTCTAAAATGATAAAGCTGGATAAATAATATCAGAGTAACGAACAAATTATGACTATAATCACAAAAATTTTTCAATGAAGGTATTGTCAACTACCCGTACTCATCGAACAACAGAACGGGCCACCACCGCTTCATACAAGGTACTTCCAGTATCACCTAAGTTTCACCTAAATCTGCAGCACACACATTGAAAGCAACCACACTCTCTACCGAGACTGATTGTCTGGGGAAAAGATCTCACTGACGGAAATGGAAGGAGAATAAAAGCAGTTGACAAATCATTTTTCGAAATCGGAACATCGAAATTCTTAAAGTACCCAAGGCAACTCTTTTGGGAAATGAACTAACATTAAGGGGGAAAATGGACTCAGATACTCTGAAGAAGCTTAGCAGCTTCAAAGAAAAGCACTGATAGAAAGATTACGTCTATATGACGGGCAAACATCTTACTATAATGGGCATGTCTGTCATTCAATCACGGCCAAACGGCTGGTTCGATGGGCATGAAACTTGGCAGGGTTATAGTGGGGCCCCTTAAGATGGTTTATAATGGGTTTTCATCTTACCTACATCATCCCCCTCCCCCGCCCCCGCTCCGAAGGGGTTGGGGATGAGAAGTGATTCCCTGATACAGAGCTGGTTCTGCCCGTGAAATGAGGCTGGTTACGCCCGTAGATTTAGTTACTTACGGTATACTTATGTTTGCTAGTACTCATAAAAACAGTAAGCGCATAAAACGAAAAAGGTCAAACATACAGAGAGCAACAAACAAAGAGGCAAACGAATAACTATGCCCAAAGACCGAAAGAATAACCGTAAATAAATTATTAAATCTTGGAACTATGAAAGAAAGAAATTTGAATTAAAAAGACGGACTAATCTCGAAACAAAATGGGGAAACGAGAAAGGACTCATTTCGGGAGAGAGAAAACCATAAGAGCATCAAATCGCTGCAGGAAAAAATAAAAATATAAGGTACTAGGATATTTTCCATTAATGCTTTATTTTAATGTTGCATTAGCAAAATTCATTATTCTGGAAAATGCTCCCCTGTTATTCCGGACATAAAAGCTCACTAAAATTATGATTTCATTAGATTAAGCCTTTTAAAATTTGAATAATAGTGGTGTTCACTTATCTTGTCTATTCTGTAACAATAATATGTATATTATTAAAATTACAACAGCTATTATCATTATCATTATTATTATCTTGTCTATTCTGTAACAATAATACGTAAATTATTAAAATAATAACAGCTATTATTATTATTATTATTATTATTATTATTGTTATTATTATTATTGATTATTATTATTATTATTATTATTATTATTATTATTATTATTATTATTATTTTATTATTATTGTCGTTGTTAAGATTATGATTACTATTACTACCCTATAAAACGGTGGGACTCACCACCTGGAATTTCCTATGCAGGATCCTCCCTCGTGTCATTTAATAGAAGCAAAATCCACCCTCAAGGTGCTTTGAGTAGGACACAGTGTTTACCTTCAATGATAAAGAAAAGGATAGAAACGACAATGCTCTCTAGATTCACAGCTGAGAACTCTTTTTGAATTTTGCGACGGATCAGATTTTATTTCATGAAAAAAAATTTTAAAAATAAAAATAAAAAAACTTATCCTACATCTCTCATAACAAATTTTAAATGGAGTGATAACATGAAAATAATAAATAATAATAATAATAATAATAATAATAATAATAATAATAAAACCTACATGTGCGACTGGTCTAGTTACTTTCCCCCCTTTGGTAGAAAACATTTCCTGAACCTGCCAAGTACTAAGACAATTCTCTCCCTGTCAGGAATCTCTAAAATTCAATTATTATTTTTCCCAACGAGGCACCGAGGTGCATGTCACTTCCAGACCAACCAGTTAATTTCTTTATCCGTCGATCTAGCACATAAGCGAATTCCACAGTACAGAAAGATTTAAACCGCAAACTATGAGTGATGGCAAAATTCATTTTGGGAATGGAATATTGCTTAATAAAAAATTTAGACCAAAGGCCAAGCACTGGGGCGTATGAGATCAATCAGCGCTGAAAATGAAATTGAGAAAAAGAGAATTTTAAAAGTATAACAGGAGGAAACACTCGCAGTTGCACTATGTAAGGTGAAAGAACGAAAATAAACGGAGGTGCAGTAAAAGAGAGAGTGGGGGATACAGCTATAGGCCGAAGGACGCTGCAAAGATCCTTAAATAATGCCAACAGTACACCGCGAGAGGTGCACTGATCATTTTCAACCAATCCTGTGTGTAACTACATTATTGTGTATTATGTATCTGTCTACCTATCAAGCTTTGCATATACGTATGTATTTATGTATGTATGTATATATCTATCTATCTATCTGTATGTCTATCTATATATATTTCTAGATATAAATCAACAAACTAAAATCTTGCCATATATGAGATCTTTCCGATAGGAAAACACTATTCCACATACCGGTCATCACAACATTATGTGACTACATAAGTGACACAAAACCTTCCCTTCCCTTCTGGCAAATCAATATTCCTGCATTAAAGCACTGAACATTGACAAAGCAGAAGAAACTCATCCAAGTTAAATGCACAAATAAATACTGCAATTTGTCATTATATTGTGGTCAGCATGGGCTCCCGCACTTAGGGGCTAGGGAGGTTGTTTAAATTGCCCCATCCGTCAAATCCTTGAAAAATTGTGTGTGTGTATGTATGTATGTATGTATGTATCACACACACACACACACATATATATATATATATATATATATATATATATATATATATATATATATATATAATATATTACATTTAACTACATCACTTTGCTTTCCTTCCATCCTACAGTATATTCTTTCAGTTTAAGTAAATTAAAGGTATCCTTCTTATACTGCATAATATTTGTATGCAGTATATACCTGCGTTATTCTTTCAAGAAATGTTTGATTTCAGTCCAAAAGGATATATGGAAAAAAAAAAAAAGAGAATAAGTCAATGTGACTTTCTGTATTTTCTTTTCTTTGACGCATCTGGCTTCACTTAAATTATTGGCATTGCAATTCCACTCCATAATACGTATATATATATATATATATATATATATATATATATATATATATATATATATATATATATATAATATATATATAATTTGCCCCCTTGGAAAATATGTTACGGGCGCCCATGGTGGTCAGAAACGATGGTCATTTATTAACCACCAGCAATGAAAGTTAATGAACACCACCATTCACTAACCCAAGGAATCGTATCTCTGCAGAAGCACAAACTGCGGTATTCATTTCTGACTTTGATTTGGACATTATCTTCAGCTTTTTCAATGTACAATGCTTTGATGCAGAAATATGCAGTTCAACAAAAGGAAGGGAAAAGATTTTGCGAGGTTCGTTTTATTCATACATATATGCTTTCTGTGGTCACAGTTGGTTGTCATGGCCGGTGTGCGGTTTGACGTTTTCTTGTCGCAAAGTTCTTCCTTTATTGATTTATTATATATCTGGATTATTTCCTCACAGGGGTTATCTAGTTGACGTGAGGAAGAATTACTACTGATAGGGTTAGCGTGTCTTGGCCAGGATACGATACGGATTTCAAACAGTGTTACAGAAAGAGCAAAGATACACCGGTTCGATGACTGCCGACCCTCACAGAACAAGGACTAACAGAAAAGGTTGTATCAGCTGGTACCCCACGACCGCAATGACAAGGATGGAGAAATTAATACCAATGCATTTGTGGTGAAGAAGCTACTTACACGAATTGAAACGCGAAAAAATACCTGCTCAGCATCACTCACGAAATGCTTACATTCCTTTCGTAATTGCTTTTATAACCTGCACCTCAACGATTTATATAACAACCATCATGTTTGAAACAGTAAATAGCATTCTTGAAACAGTCCCATTGAAAACTTGATATTTTGAATCAAGAATTCGTACCCAATAAGTCTCCGGCAAATTGCTTTTCTAGAAGACCCCGTCAACATTCACTTCTATTCGAATTGTTCACTCTTGATCTAATTTCGAAACATGACAAAACTGGACCCTTCGGTCCTTTGGCTTAATTGTCAAAACCTACGACAACACTTATAATAAGCCTTGAAAACCTTCATAAAAAGTTCTACACAAAAATGAACACTATTTTGAAACTAGGGCAGCATTACTATACATATGTTAATTCATCATCAAAACGAACTGAAGTCCGGGAGAAAAATACAACTTACTTTTTTTGACAATCGCTATCCGGTAGTGGTTCATGTGCCGCTGTATAATGTACGCATTATGACGACTCTTAATGCAAGAGCAAATCCCATGATCTTTTGGGGCTTAAAACCATCTGAATACAAGAGCTCCCAGCATTTCTATTTCGATAATCCTCTTATGTGACCGGGATTATTAGTAAAAACATTTACGTACATGACCTTTGAGATTTCAGTTTTCAATGCAACTCAGACCTCAACAAATTTTACATATAACAAAGAAGAAATTAAGAAATTACCATATCCTTTTCCGAAACAAATACTGACGTAATTTTATTATATATATATATATATATATATATATATATATATAATATAATATATGTATGTATGTATATGTAAATATACATATATATAACTATAAGAGAATACAACAGGAAAATGATAGGCAGAAATCCAAGCGCTTTCGTCTTTACTAAGGCATTGTCAAGGAACGTTCCTGTGGTATTCGCTTATTTAATGAAGTCATGTGCATCTACTGTGATTTTTCAACCATATATATATAATATATATAAAATATATATATAATATACATATATATATAATATAATTATATATATATAATATATTATAGGAATATAGTATATATATATATAGATCATATATCTATGGATATGATATAATATTCGTCAGGAAATCTTCAAGACAACAACAGCACAGGAAGTCCCCAGCCTGCAAAATAATGATACTATAAGCCAAAATACACCATTCATTAAATTACACATTGGAAAATGGACAAGTGTCATAGTTTATTTTAAAAAAAAAAGAGACGTTTCATGCTGACGTCAGCAAATCCCTCAGTCCTGGCAAATAATGATACTAATAAGCAAAATTACATCATTCATCAAATTACACATTTGAAAATACACAGTAAAAAATTAAAGCTATGCACAAAATCTAAAGTAAAAAAAGAGGAAAGATAAAAAAAAATATATGTATATATAATAATAATAATAATAATAATAATAATAATAATAATAATAATAATAATAATAAAAATAATAACCTATTCGAGAGCAGAGAAAAGAAGAAAAGACAGCGTAACGGCCATACACGCCTAAAGAAACTCAGGCCAAAGAGAAGGAGCGGCAGAGGCATTTGCATTCATATATAATATATATATATATATATATTATATATATATATATATATATATATATATATATTATATATATATATATATATATATCTATATATATATATATATATATATATATATATATATATATATTAATATATATATATATATAGTATATTATATATACATATATATATATATATATATATAGGTAATATATCTATATATATATATATATATATCTAATATATGTATATAATAATATATATATAATATATATGTATATATAATGTATATATATATATATGTATATATATAATATATATGTATATATATATATATATATATGTATATTATATATATATATAAGTATATATATAATATTTATGGTATTATATGGAAATTACAACAAGCAGACGAAAGCTTCATTCTCCATAATCAATACATAGGATAATGTAATAGACGTGCGTGAGAATGACTTGAGTGTAACCTAACCAAGTTCTATGAAATTAGGATGACCATAAAATAAAATAAAGTATGCTAAAAACCATACATTTCGTTGGCACTACTACACTCTGATCACTATGGTATACAAATAAAAAAGAAAGGTTGGCACTCAGGTGTGGAATACCGTCTTGGGCAGGATTAACGATAATGATTAGGTCAATCCTGCCTACGTCTTTATTCCACACTTGTATTCAATATTCTAGTCACCTACCCTTTCCGCTACATTGGCCGCTGGTCAGGGTCAGGGTTGACGTTGTCCTCTGAATACATCTTTTACGTTAACTTAGTTTTATGAGCCTTTAAATGTGATATATATATATATATATATATATATATATATAGATATATATATATATATATATATATATATATATATATATTTTATATATATATATATATATATATATATATATATATGTATACATCTACATTTTTATTTTTAGATATATATATAGTATATATATATATATATATATATATATATATATATATACGTATATGTATATGACTGGTAAAAAATGGTTCTGTAACAACAGAATTCCACCTAATAAAAGGAGCCCATAAAAAAACACCAAAATGTAGAGAGTACTATATTTCAGAGACTGCTGTCTCTCATCTTCAGGTATATGAATCATATACCTGAAGAGAGAGACAGCAGTCTCTGAAATATAGTACTATTCTCTCTACATTTGGTTTGGTTTTTGTTTTTTTATGGGTCTACCTTTTATTAAGATGTATGGTATGTATATAATTATATATTATACTATTCATATTATTATATTATATATTATAGGTAATATTACACACGTATATATGTATAATTTGATATACATTTATATATACCGATGTATATTGTGTGTATATAGTATATATAGATATATAGTATATATATATATATATATATATATATATATATATATATATATATATATATATATATAATATATATATAAATATATATATATATATATATTATATATATATATATTATCAATAGTTACATCAACATGTGAAATTATCAATACCAATACCTAATGGACAAACACTCAAGATATTCGCCTCGTATGTGAAAAAGGCAGGTTCAAATCCAAACTGATGAGAAACGATGAGCACATATCCCATCAAATCCCGTCGTGTCTTAGTGGACTTACAAATCCATCGCGTCTTAGATGACTTAAGTACTATGTATATAGTCGAATCTGGTGGGTTGCGGTGAGTTGAAGGAGCTGAACTTCAACCTCATCCCGAAATACTTGCTGAAAACTGCAATGGCATCAACCCCTTAAGATATCTCATCTCAAGAGAAAATGTACTCAAATAAAATATGTACTTATAATGTTTTGATATACTTCTTAAACGCCTCCTATTCTCTATCTGTGATAACAGACTAGAAAACTAGCATAGTTGTATTTCTGCTGGAAGGTCATGTGACGTGGGGTGACCGCCAGCTATAAATGCCTTGACCAGATTTTCGGATATCAGGGTAATGCCTCCTCGCGAATTAGTTGAGCCAGTAAAGCAATTAAGGCAAGTGTAAGGCGGCAGTAATAGTACCAGGAAGCAATTCAATAGAATTTCCGGGCGGATATTACTGATATCAAAGATGATCGCCAGGCTGAAGGAGAGTATTGTGGGACGTCTCCCTCACCTGGAAACCGACGAGGCAACGAGCGTGGCCACCACTTCATAAATACAAACTGCTGCGGCGTCCAATTCACTTCCCGGTCTAGGAGTGTCATTAGAAATTATAGTGTAGTGGGCATGTCTGTGTGTGCATGATAGAGAGAGAGAGAGAGAGGAGAGAGAGAGAGAGAGAGAGAGAATTTCAGTATCCAATTCATTTCTAGGTTTTGGGGCATCAGTCGTAATTAGAAACGCCTTGAGAAAGAGAGCTTTACACCGTCTAATACCAGGGGATATTACTGGTAATTAGAAATGCCGAGAGAGAGAGAGAGAGAGAGAGAGAGAGAGAGAGAGAGAGAGAGATTTACACAGGCCACCTTCAACCGCGCTTAGCTGATTCGTAGAAAAGCCTCGAGGCAGCTTTTCTGCCTCAGTTATTTCCCAGGATTTGCTAATCCCGGAAAGAAGGTTATTTCACCTAGTCATTTCAGAGACCAAAATAAGTTCGGAAGTATAATCGCTTTTTTCACATCTACATTTGTTTCTCGTCATCGACAAGCAAATGAAAGTCACTCGAGTGAATCTCGAAACTTTGAGGCATTAAACAAGCAGATGAAAATCAACATCCATTGAAGAAATGAAAAACGCAATTTAATATCCATAATGTCACTTACCAAATCATAGGTAATTCTGTCCTCACTTAGCATTTCTGTTTTTAATTGCACCAGACATATGCCAAATTGGGCTTCGAAAATGAGAAAAAATATAATCATTATTTTCTCCGGTACAGAAAAGGAAATTCATGGAAATAAAAATGGGAGTAAGATATCCATGAACTGAATAACTTGGGCAGTTGGAAAAGACATGACATATTGATACCTCATAGACTGTCCCGTATTTTAAAACCATATTCTTTCCGTGAAAACATAACCGATCCGAACAGTTCACTCAATTTGGCTACCTTTTACCTTCAGACCAACATTTTGTAAGCTTTCTAGGGTAAAACGAGGGACCTTAGAACTTTACCTGGTAATTCACCGAGATTATATGTTAGCATTATTTGAATCACAGTACGTTCCATTAAATTATTTTTGCCTCACCCCTGACCTCCAAGATTATTGTTGCATCAAACTAGCTCCCATAATTTCCTGATTTATATTCAAAATTTTTCAAGCGTCTACAGCCTTGACCCTAAAAATTGCGGCTGTCTCCTTCATAATTCCGTCTGAAAAAATAAATGAGCTAAAAATAGTCTTATTTTTTTGTAGTTCCAAACCGTGCGTTGTTTCGACCTCAACATTTTCGTCTCGTGATCACCTACAGGGAAGGCGACTGACGATGGGGCCAGAATTAGCATCACATTTCTGCAGGCAGGGATGAGGAACGGATGGAGGGAGGGAGGGAGGGAGGGGGTCGACTCCCTAATGAGAAAATGAGGGGAATTTTGAAGGTGAAATGAAACCCTGGAATCAGGCTGCAGGAATTTAACCTTCACATCATTCATTTCATGTATAAAAGGAATAATTGTACATGCGGGAATCTTTCACTGATTATACCTTTACCACATAAGTATCGTACGTATATGTATGCTTTAAAATTAAAACAATATTTTCTATTTTTCACAAAAACAAAAAACAAAAAACGAACTCATGATGAGGACAATCTGAAGACGAGTGCGTTATCCAAGATCATTTAAAACAAAGTGAACAGATGTTAATTAAAAATTAAGCAAAACCATTGGAATTTAGTTCTAAAGGTATAAGCCATTACGCTACTGGTAAGCAAACAGTCAATGGAAGAGAGAGAGAGAGAGAGAGAGAGAGAGAGAGAGAGAGAGAGAGAGAGAGAGAGAGAGAGAGAGAGAGAGTTATAACCCGAAAATGCACAAATTTATCCTCATAAATGAGCTCGTTGGTTTCCGCATGGGAAATGTTGCCCTCGTCTTCCGACCATCCATTTTTCCCCACCGCCAAGAGCGCCCTCCACCTCCCCATTAGGAAACACTTATGACAATGCCATATGGACCGGCAGCATCAAGATTTAATAACAATGGCATCTGAATTGTGGAGATATTCTTCCAGACACTTCAGAAAAGAAAAACGTTTATTCGAGGTCATACTCCGATGAGACTATTATTGAAGTAAGAATACGGTGCCTAACTGAACTTTTCCTCAATATTTGTTGATTTTAACTTATTTTCAGAAGGGGGATCCTGAAGTCACGTGTTTTATGGGATGGATGTTTTTAAGTTGTACAAAATAGCTAATAACTGACACTACATTAAAATCCAGTAAATTTTACACCAGCCAATATCAGTTTTCTATACTCGTACATATTTCCCCGAAAACAGCCAATATTTGTTGTTGTATCGGCACAAAGTTGAAGTCATGCAATGGAGATACAGTGCTCTCCCACATGCAAGAAGAGGAGCGATCTTTTATTCTATCACATATTGTATATTGAATTAAATATAGAATTTAGGCCAAAGGCCAAGCACTGGACCTATGAGGTCATTCAGCGGTGAAATAGAAATTGACAATAAAAGGTTTGAAAGGTGTAACAGGAGGAAAACCTCTCAGTTGCACTATGAATCAATTGTTAGGAGAGGGTGGAAAGTAAGATGGAATTAAGAGAATATGAAAGAAAGTACAGTAAGAGCAACGAAAGGGGTTGCAACTAGGGGCCGAAGGCACGCTGCAAAGAACTCAAGTAATGCCTACAGTGCCTTCACGCTGACAGCACTAACCGGGCCCCCTCCCCCCGGGGCTATAGTTGGATATTTTGCCATAATAATTTTGTAGCGTATGTAGCAAATTTGATCAGAGTAATTTTTTTCTTGTAAAAATATGAAACTTTATGTATTTTTCTTCTGTCTTCCTCTGATGTCAAAATAAAATAGGGTGTCAATTATTTTTAATTACTTTTGATATATTCTTCAACTAGTTTAATACTAGGAAGAAAACTACGGAAAATCCTACCGAGTGACCCAGAAAATAAAGCAAACAGGGAAAATATCATACTAAGGGTGTATTTTGAAGAGTTACATAGTATTTGGCAAGAATGAACACCTTGCAAGACAGTGATCCTGATATTTGGAAGGAAAAACAGAACTAGGTACCATTTACAAGTATTGGTGCTGACCATGCTCTGGAACAGGAGAATCGGAAAATAAAAGTTTTTGGGGGGCTAAAATGCATCACACAAAAGCCAGAAATACGAGCCTGGTTTTTCTAATTGTCCCAGAGACGTCTCGCTTATCTGGGAAAGACGTAAATTCACCTGGTATGACTCATCAGTCACGCAAGCAGCATCATATGAACTTTCACGGAGTGTAAACCGAAGAGATCACCAGAATAGAGCAACTGAAAGCTGTGCTGAAAGATTTTAATCCATTTAAGTTTCAGGGTGACCAGTTGTTGACTATTACTAAGAGGTCCATTGTGCAACTGTCAGTGCAGATGGATTTTCTTGAACGAGAAGAGAAAGGGAAGAATGCATATTGCTCCTTTGTCAGGGAAAGGATACATGGGCCAGTTAACTTATGGGAGATGATGCCACGACAGAAGCTGAAAAGTTGGAAGACTACAGCTGAAACAATGACAGTTGTTCAGAGAAATAAAACCATTGAACTGAAAGAAACTCTTTCAAATATTACAGAATTTGCCTGAGAAAATGCAGGTAGTGGTAGTGGTGAAGGAAAGACAAGAGTCTGCAGAAAGTGAGGGTACCATAAAAGCTGTGGGTGGTGAACTGATTGAATCAGAAACAGAGGAGAAGGTGATCATCATAGATTCAATGGTGATTGTTCAGAAAGACATGTGAAAAGCTGCAGGGAATTTGCTGGACTATACATTGGGAGTCTTGAGAAAGGATCTGCCACCTAGGATGCCATGCATCTTGTATTTGACCATTATGATGTTGACATCTCACTCAAACAAGCTACCAGAGATAGGCGTGCAGGCAAGGTGAGGGATTCCAGAAGCTATGTTTGTATCGTCACAAAAAGAAAAGGACTCCAGTATCTTCTTTTATTAGTAACACCTCGACCAAAGGTAGCTTTTTAAGAGTATCTGACTGAGAAAGTACTAAACCACTTCAAGAATGAAAATAAAACAGTCATTGTATTAACCCAAATTGGTGCCAAGTCATATGTTAATGTTGAAAATATCACCGGTTGTGAAGAGAGGGCTGATACACTTTTTCTATTGCATGTTCTCAGTGTTGCTGGCCCTAATATCACCATTTTCATGTCATTTTCATAATGTGCTCGCACTTCGTAGTTTCCCTAACCTTAGACCTAATACCCGTGTTGTTCTAGAAGCCAAAAAGAAGCAACGTGTTGTGACTTAGTTTAAAGCCCATCCATGAAGCTCTTGGTCCTCAGTCTGCTGCAGCTCTTCCTGGGTTCTTCTGTTTTCCTGATTGACACCAATGGGAGAATTGTTGGTAAAGTGAAAGCAACATATTGGCAAGCATTCCAGAAGGCTTCTAACATGTAAAAACTGCATTTATTCAGCTTGGGAAAACAGACCAACCAACAGATGATACCAAGGCATGACTTGAAGAGTGTGTGCGCAAATTGTATCAGCCTAAGTCTAAAATCGAAGATATGAAAAATCTTCAATGCGAAATATTTGGAAATCCCAAGCAGAGGCAGAAACGCTTACTCCAACTAAACAATTTTGCGTGCTTCGTACTAAGCAATGATTTCTGCTCCAGATTCATATGGATGGAAGAAAGAAGGAAACACTTTAGAACCTGTTATTACACATCTGAAACCAGCACCTGATGCTGTAATAGAGCTTATCTCCTGTAGTTTTACAGTTGGAAGGTGTAAGGGTTGCATCTGTTCATGCCAGAAAGCATCCATGAGATGCACTGAAATGTGCTTATGTGAAGCTGTAGAAGAGTTGTAATAATACTGAGACTGCAGTTTCAGAGGAATCAGAAGATGACGTTACTGATGAGGAATATAATGAATAGTTTTGCACTGACCATGGTGAATAGGTATAAGTTTTTTTTATTTCTCACTTATTTTCAAATCATATTTTTTTCAACAATTCCATACCAAAAAAATTTATTTTCTGTTCACTAACCAGGTAATAAGTATTAAAATGTTGGCTGAAACCTGCTTTCTCTGTCTCTTTCAGTAGGACTGGATCAAAATTAGCCAAGTTGGCATGATTATTGAAAAGAATGATGTTAGTTTTTTAGTGAGTTTCACTTTTGTCACAGTAATATTGTACATTTTTAAAAGTTTTATTTTATGTGGTAGAGGCATTACAAAGATGACTAGTAATTAATAAGACATAATGTTATATAAAGGGCAATGGACTTCATCGAGGAGTGATTGTAATGTTCAACAAGCGATCGTGTGTTGTGAAAAAGATTCGATCTGTCAACAGGTCAATCAGCGAATATTTTGGGTGAATGGACTGTGCCTGCTAACGATCGTAAAACAGTCCGGGTTGAGGAGACGAGCACGTAAGCGCGCAAATTGACCTCGCAAATGGATACATATCACAAAGAATCTTCTGCAAGGATTTAGTGTGTTCGTACGCACGAACATCATTATTATTATTATATTATGGAAAGGAGCTGCTAGGAGAGACATCTGGTATCATATGGGAAGAAAAGGAGAGTTGGTGGTGGGATGAAGATATTGAGAAAGTAGTAAAAGATAAGAAGGAGGTAAAGAAAAGATGGGAAGAGTCACAGTCAGTGGAAGACAGAGATAGGTTCAGAGAGAAAAAAAGGTGGTGAAAAAGGTGGTAGCCCAAGCTAAAGCAAAGTCGTATGATGTTGTGTATAATGAGCTGGGGACAAAGGAAGGATTAAAGATCAAGCTATCAAAAGCTAGAAATAAGAGCAACAAAGATATTACACATATCAAACAAATAAAGGATCAAGATGGTGTAGTACTTAGAAAGGAGGAAGACATTGTGAAGAGATGGAAAGAATATTTCGAACAGTTGTTAAATGAAGAAAATAATAGACTAAACTAATAAGAGAGGATGGGCAAGTGAACATTGGCATGGTAATGAGGTTTTCTAGGCAAGAGGTACTAAATGCACTGAAGAAGATGAAGAATGGGAAGGCAACCGGACCAGACATGATTCCAGTGGAAGCATGGAAAGCATTAGGAGATGAAGGAGAGGATATACTGTACGATCTTATGATAAAGATCCTTGAACAGGAAAAGATACCAAATGAGTGGCGTGGGAGTATATTGATCCCAATTTTTAAAGGGAAAGGCGATGTCCAAGAGTGTGGTAATTATAGGGGCATTAAATTGATGTCCCACACTTTGAAGATACTGGAAAGGAGGATGATAGATGCTAGACTGAGAGAAGAAGTACAAATAGGTAAAGAGCAGATGGGATTTATGAAGGGAAGGGGAACAACAGATGGTATATTTTGTCTGAGGCAAATAATGGAGAAATTTGGGGAAAGACAAAGGGATCTACATATGGTATTCATTGACCTTGAAAAGGCTTATGACCGAGTCCCGAGACAAGAGGTATGGAGGAGTCTGAGGGAGAAGATGGTGCCAGAGAAGTATGTGCGATTGATACAAGAGATGTACCGGAACGTATATACCAGAGTGAGGAGCAGTGTTGGGGAGACAGAAGGTTTTGAGGCGAGAGTAGGATTACACCAGGGGTTGGCTCTGAGCCCATTTATCTTTAACATAGTGATGGATGTTATAATAGAGGAAGTAAGGGAGACAGTACCATGGAACATATTGTATTGCGGATGATATTGTTTCTGTGGTGGCAGAGAGCAGGGAAGATCTGGAAGTGAAATTGGAAAGATGGAGACAAGTACTGGAGGACAGAGGAATGAGAATAAGTAGATCTAAGACAGAATATATGTGTACCACCACGGAGGGGGATGACAGAGAAAGTATTCAGCTTGGTGGAGAGCAAATAAGGAGAGCTGATAAATTTAAGTATTTGGGATCTTTTGTTAACGCTGGAGGAAGTATGGAAGAAGAAATAAAACATCGGGTACAGGCAGGCTGGAACAACTGGAGAGCGGCCTCTGGAGTTCTTTGTGACAAAAGAGTGCCGCTTAGGTTAAAAGGAAAATTTCACAAGACGGTGGTAAGAACAGCAATGCTATATGGTACGGAAACAGCAAGCATGAGAAAAACTGAGCAGAAGATGATGGATGTGGCAGAAATGAGAATGCTTAGGTGGATGTCTGGGGTGACAAGAGAGGATAGGATCAAAAATGACTACATAAGGGGGTCGACTAAGGTGGTGGAAATATCAAAGAAAGTGCAGGAGGGGAGGCTGAGATGGTATGGACACCTGTTAAGGAGAGATGAGGACCATGCTGGGAGACATACTATGGGGGTGGAGGTGCAAGGAAGAAGAGGGAGACCAAGAAAGAGATGGAAGGACTGTGTGAGAGGAGACTTACATGAGAAGGGAATTGATGAGGCAGAAGCGCAGGATAGAAATAGATAGAAACGGCTCATCCGAAACGGCGACCCCATATAAAAATCGGAACAAGCTGGGAAGAAGAAGTACGCACGAACATCAGGACCCGTATGAGTGGGAGATAATGAGACGTTTCTTTAGACGGTAAACTCTTCAAGTGATTATCAGTGAGGAAAGCTGGGGACAGACAGCGCACAGAAGATCCACAGAAAGATGGATTCAGTATCGCCATATATAATGGGAATTCTTGACTTTTTTGGACTGATACTTTTACCTCTCAGTTAGTGGGGAAAACAGAGATAATTATGTGAATTAATATGTCTTGATGGGAGACGGTGTGGCATTCGAGATTTTTTTTTTTCTAGGAGTGATTACACTTCATGTCTTGGGTTTTTCAATTAATTTTCCTTTTATATATATATATATATATATATATATATATATATATATATATATATATATATATATATAGTTTTAGTTTTCGAAGAAATAAAGGTTCTATATTTGGATATCTTGGAGTTTGGTTTAGCCTAAATTTAATGACATTGAAAATAGTAGCAGAGATGCCGGTTGCAGGTTTTCTTAAGGTAAGTGCCAGATATTTGCTGATATCTGCTGAGAGGGTCCATGTTACCAAGTTTTCTTTTTAGACAAGGCCATAAATAGGCCTTGTAAACATATGTTTTGAACCAAAGTTTTTTTTTCTTTGTAGTAATGAGCAGCACATAAAGAATGTGATTGTTTTTTGTAGTGATAGTGAAATAACGATGTAGTATATGGCAACTCTTTTGTTACATTTGTCATAATTCATCTGAGATAATTTTACTTATATTAGTCTTTTTGCTTTAAAACTTGTATATGATTAAGATGTGTTCTGTATGTATGTTTTGATACTAAGGATGGAAACAGTAGTTACACATGAGGTCTCAATGCTCGTATAAATTTCTCTGTTATTTTGGTATAAAACCTCAGTCTTTTGAAGCTTTTTTGTGTCTAGTCTAGGTTACTGTGATTTTATGTACTGTACTGAGTATTTTGAAGTTCTATGTTGCAATTTTATCTTCTGAAATGAGTCTATGTAACTAGAGACCTTTGATTTTTATCCTAAAATCAAATTTGACCTCAAAAGTGGATGAAATTACTTGGGAAAAATGTACACCATATTTCATTATAAAATTTAATTCCTAATCATCACAAAAAATTAGGGTGTCCAGTTTCTACAAAGAAAAAATACTCAGTGATATATACGCCCAAACTATAATGATCATATAAGAAGCCAGAAAAGCTCACAGAGTAGTTGGCTTTGTAAATAATAATATTGTTGCCTTTCGCTACGACGAAAATATGACAATTTGACGCCGTTTTTAACGATAACCAAGTGATTTGCAAATTAAATTATTTCTATGGAAAATCTTTATTTTCACAAATATAAACTAGACGTAGAAACATTGAAAAATTACATTCTTAAGAGTTCACGTTTTTAAGACTTCACAATAGAAGTTTATGAACTAAAAAATTCCCATCCTGATAAAAATTTTATTCATTCGATATTAAACTGAAGTATCTTTAGAGTAATAATATAAAAAAATTATAAATGTAACATATTTAACATCCACAGACCATGAAAATCTACACTCATAAATGAAAACCATTTTAGAAGCGGAATCATAAATATTTATGAAACACTCGTTCAGTGCGCATGTCTACGACAGTTATTGTGGATGCTGTGAAAATAGTTATTGTGGATGCTGTGAAAATATTTACTTTTCATTAGAATCAAATGAAACAGGGAATACAAAGCAGCATAACGTATATTAAAAATACTAAACACATAGTATTTTGCTATAGATGCCACAACCGCTTGGAAGAGAATTCCATCAGTTCGGCACGTGGCACCTCGGGGATCTCGTTATCAAAAACATATCTATGCAGCAATCAAAGGATCTATGATCGTATAATATGATACATTAATTTTAACTAATGTATACAAAATACAATATACCACTGCATAAAGTAAATTAAATTTTGCAATAATATAA
>NC_087212.1:70778525-70788525 GCF_015104395.2 Macrobrachium nipponense | reverse complement strand
TTAATATAATCGTAAGACTTGCAACGGAAGGTCGGAGGAATGAAATAAATACTTAAAAATCGACGATAAAGACATTATTTATATCAGAATGGAACCATGAATATTGCTACTAAAAAATCCCCCGTTTGAAAGAGGAGCCTTTTCAAGAAACGTTTAAAGTGTCTGAGTGTTCCCAGAGGTGAAGTCTAGAATTATGTTTTTAAATCAGAAGAAAATGCCCCGAACAATGCAACGAGGAATTAAGCGACCTCAGCTCCTTTCCAAACACACTTTTGAAGTAATATAAATCTGGAAACTATTACTACAAGAACACCTGGAAAAATAAAAGGGGAGGCGGAAACAGACATAGATAAAGCATGGCTGAAACATAATTCACTAGGCAATTTTTCATCGTAGCTCTGAGGTAAAAATATGTATTTCTCATATGTTGAGATAACTCGAGAAAATAATGCAACAAAAGATTTAGTCCCTGGGAAGGAAGTGGAACCCGAGCTTCACCTGCGCTGCCCAAATATTATTCCTGAACAATAGAGGCAGAGGAGATCATGACACCCAAAATGATACTTTGCTCCTGACGATGAAAAAGAAGAGGAAAAGGCTGCACGGGATAATTAACTTACCTAATTAGGTAACGACGGCGATACCTTTTAAAAATAATTAAAAGTACTCGGTCGCACTACAAGTAGAGCGATAGTATTCTAGTTTAATGGTAATAAAACGAATCTAATTACAATTTCAGTAGATAAGCTTCTACAAATCAACTGAAAACGTCGCATTCCAAATGTTTATCATGGAAACGAAGTCCTGATTGGTGTGTTCGTAACATAATGCTCGTCATAAAGTTAATCTATTTTTTTATTTCTAAAGCTATACAAATAAAACAGATCAGCATTCTAGGTTCAATCGGCACAAAAATATATTTCGACAATTTAAATGTTTAAGGACGAGACTTCTCCATATATGAAAACTCATAGAATTATGGTGAATTAGAGCGTTTAAAAATTTTCCACAAAATTACCACACGGTTATTGCCGAAAAAACCAGCCATTAAGCATAACAGATATAAAAAAACAAATCCACGATAAAATGTCGCGCTGAAATCCCACCAGGAAGATTTCTAAACATAAAATCTTACCATTTATCATTCCCACTTCACATTTATTTTACTGGATTTTCACTGGGCTTGCGGAGCAGATTTCATTGTTGCTATTTTAAGGAGAACAGCCATAAATTTTCTGGGTGGCATTCTAAAGCTCTGCCATTTATCTCCATCAAAATTTATGGCTTCTGGTAGCGCTTTATTGAAACTAACCTCGCATTGAAACAATGCATCCAACTGACAATGGTTCAACATTCCCTCTCTGAAATCAGCCAAACACTAGCGTCTATCCTTTGCTTAGGTTGCAAAGTTACATTTGTCCGTTGTTGAAACTCAGGAAAAATTAGGCAAGACCAGCAACCGGCATTATCCTCCTCCAGTACGAACGTGCACTTAGCGACCATGCAAGTTTGTTTTTTATTTGACTGGCTATTGAAAGTTATTTCTTCTCCAAACAGAGAGTTTGATATTTGCAAAGAAGTATTTCTGGCTGTTCTCGATCATGCAACGGGCAAAATATTAACCCGGTTGAAAGAACATCTCAACTAGACTGAAACTGGACAATGGGGAAAAACCTGTCCCATGAAACATTCTTTGGTCTCCATCAAGACCTCTTTAAATTAAATCTAATGGTACCATTACTAAAAAAAAAAGTTTAAATTAAGAACAAAATATATATTCAAATTCTTACAACAACCGACTTCCTTCTGAATATCGCCGAGACTTAAGGCGACATTACACGACCCCCTTTTTCTGCCATCTTTCAGTAAAAAGAAAAAAAAAAAAAAAAAAAAAAAGGCGAGTTCTCAATAACTCTCCTAAATTAGTGGCAAATATTCAAGTCATGGAAGCTGGCGCTTGCGAAACATCACTGGAACGAACATATGCAGCTCCAGCTGTGCAAACACGCAGATGGTACACAAACATACATACATATATATATATATATATATATATATATATATATATATATATATATATGTATTAATATATATATATATATATATATATATATATATATATACATATATATATAATATATATGTATATGTATATATATATATATATATATATATATATATATATATATATATATACATGATCATAATCGTTTTAACCCATGATTCGGTTATCACGCATTAGCACAAGTGAAACAAAATGTGATCCGACCTCCAGCTTACTCAGAATGCGTGCAAGATTTTCCCCTCACGCATAAGTTGTAAACATATATTCCTAACTTCCAAAGTAAATTAAAACGTGATAAAATCTACGGTCAAATAGAGCCTTGGTTTACAACGAAAATGAAAACAGATACGTTATATTTTATTGGAAATATTTCTGTACTGTTTAACATGACCATTATTTTTTACAATTTCATTCTGATAAATAATTATTATCCTATCCTAAATTTCCTGTATCGTGAACACGACGCGAAACACCCTTTTCAGACCTTTTTATGCTCTTCCTTAGACCTTTCCTACCCTCATCAACAAGAAGAAGAACAAGCCATTGACGAAGGACTAATATATAGGTTAGAAATCACAATTTATTTACTACAGAAGCATTGCTGACGAACACAAGTAAACGTTAAGACTGCGGATCCACCACAGACAGGTGTCGAACGGGAAGTAGTGGCAAAACTCATTAGAGCTACTGCTAGAAATCACACTATTAACTCTTAAGGGACAATCCTGACAAGCATACAGACCATAAGGGACTTCAAATCCACACTTGACAGTTGTTCGGGATGAGGGACGAATAAACTCATTCGTTCTACTGCCTCCACACTGTGTTTATAAATATGTTGATCCCTTTTCCATACATATCTAGGCAATAGAGACGTTTGGAAAAAGAATGATCATTTTTGTAAACACAGTTGGGGCAGCAGTGGTAATAAGTTTTTCCGCCCCTCCCCCATTACACTTGTCAAGTGTGGATTTGCAGTCTCATATGGTCTGTATGTTTGTCAGGATTGTCCCTTGAGAGTAAT
This sequence comes from Macrobrachium nipponense, assembly GCF_015104395.2. NCBI lineage: Eukaryota > Metazoa > Arthropoda > Malacostraca > Decapoda > Palaemonidae > Macrobrachium > Macrobrachium nipponense. The sequence continues at coordinate 70,785,436 of NC_087212.1, read as the reverse complement.
ATTGCGATTTCTGCCACTAACCCTTTGACACCTGACTGTGGTGGATCCGTAGTCACTAACGGTTGCGTATGTGCGTCAGTACTGTCTCTGTAGTATATATAAGGATATTCTAACACTATGTACAGTCCTTCGTCAGTGGGTTGGAAATAATGTCGAAACCAGTCAGGACCTACACCTCATCTCTCATTTTTCAACTAAAGAGTATTATTAATAATATTAGAGTAGTTTAACCTAACCACTGAGCTGACTCTCAGCTCTCTTAGGGCTGGCCCAAAGGATTAGAATAAATCACTTGAGGAAATGTGTAATATTATAAATATATATACACATATATATATCATATATATATATTATATATATAATAAATATATATATACATATATTATATATATATAAATGTGGAATTATATATATATGCATATAGATATATATATATATATATATATATATATATATATATATACATATATATATATATCATATATATATATATATATATATAAATGTGGAATTATATATATAATAAATAAATATATACATGCATATATATATATATATATATATATATATATATCGTAAATAATGCGAATATAGAGAGTTGTACCATCTGCGATTTACTATATTTGTGCACTGTAAATGAATGTTATGGTGTCTAAGTGCAGATTATACATGAAAATCAACAGTGATACTTCTTGAAATTAAAACGCCAATTAAGAATTATTCCTAATCTCTTTTAGAAAATTGATAACGATTCGTATCAGTGTTTGCAAAATCTAGGTATTCCTATGTAACACCAACATACAGTTCTTCGTTTACAGAAAATCCTGAAATACCTCAAGTAACCTTTCAATGACCGGTTCACATTAAGAGACAAGTCTGCAATTCATTCTCAGGTCTTTCAAAAATTTATAACACCCTAAATTGCAAACAAACTGGAATGATTTCTTCCTCCCTTTTGTCAGTAAACTTATTTCCACTTCCCACGCACCAGCAACATACACAGGTTACCTCTTAAGCCTTCTGTCTTTTCGACTCGTACATATTTTTCCTGCCAACTTTCACATCGGTCGAAAAAACTGTTCAGTTGCCGAGTGCTGCATTCAAAGTGCTTCACTCGCCAATCACAACATTTTTCCAAACGCTTCTAACTACGTATATATATTATATGCATACACACAATACATATATATATATATATATATATATATATATATATATATATATATATATATATATGCATATATTTGTATATTAAAACAATTTTTTTATCACATGTTATAGATAGACATTATTATACATAATTACACACACACCTATATACGTATATATATATATATATATATATATATATATATATATATATATATATATATATATATATATATATATATATAATCACATTTCACATTTAAATGTGACTGTTTTATCACATACCAACACAATTACAAAATAAGTGATTGGGTGTAGTTTCTTGACCGGTTTCGACAGAAAGCACAATAGATTTGCTAGCATATGTATATTGTGACTTCTACCACTATGTATCAGTCGTTCGTTAAAGGCTTAGAAAATTGGTCAGGTCTGTACGTGTAAAGGTCCGTAATTCAGACAAGTGAAGGCAAGGACGGGTAAGGACAATACGTACTTGAACGGCCGTAGTTCACTGGACAATAACATACAACATACAAAATTATCTAAAAACATGCAATTTGGGAAAGAAAATGAGAACTATAATAAAAAGAAATTGATATGTACTGGATCTCATAACATGTACTACAATATCAAAAGGACATTTCCTCTCAGTAGAAACACGAAAGACTCCAGAAACAGTGAATCTTTGCAGCAGAGATGTGTTTGGAATATAAATGCCATGAGATGAGAATTCAGTTTCCACTTAACTCCAACCGCGCTTTCTGAAAAATCCCTAATTGGCTTGGTTAGCCGAGCTGCGAGCGATATCCTTACAATCGCTCTCCTTTGAACCAAGACTTGTCTTCTGAAATTGGTGTTCTGCAAAACTTCCATCTGTAACTTGACCCGGCCAACCCTCCTCCATATTACGCGGATGACTTTCAAAGCAATTAAAGTCAGCAGTAAAAGGAAGCCTCTCTGATTCTTCCGAGATTCAAGTTTTGAAAGTATTATGCTGTAGAGGCAAGCCTTCGTATGTATGTAGGAAGTACATTATATATATATATATATATATATATATATATATATATATATATATATATATATATATATATATATATATACACACACACATTACATACGTTATATATATGTAACACACACACACAGCACGCACGCACAAACAAACACACGCACACGCACACACACACACACACACACACACACACATATATATATATATATATATTATATATATATATATATATATATATATATATATATATATATATATATATATATACAGTAGTACCTGGAGATACAAAATTAATCCGTTCCGAGGCGCCCTTCGTATCATGAGGTTTTCGTATCTTGGACCACATTTTACATGTAAAATGGCTAATCCTTTCCAAGCCCTCCAAAAACACCCCATTAAATTTCATAATGAAGCTAAATTGACCTATAAACATTGAAATACTACAACAATTTGGACCATTCAATACCTAAATTAAGACTAAAAATGCAAAACCTGTAAATAAAGTGTATATTAGTGTACAAGAAATATTATTACTGTAACGTAAAATGTGGAAGCTTACCTTTCGAGTGAGGCTACGTACATACGTAACTATCCAAGGAAGTAAGATTGCTTCTCGCCTAAGTACTTTTTTCACAATGTTCCTGTGTGAGCCTTTTCGGGGGTGTCTTCTACAAATGATTGCACTTTATGAAAAGCGGCTTTAATTTCTGCCGTTTTTTTTTTTTTTGTATGTATGTACGTACGTACACTTTAAAAAATATACGTACGTACTACAACGTAACTACGTAGTTTCACAATGTTCCTGTGTGAGCCTTTTCGGGGGGTGTCTTCTACAAATGATTGCACTTTATGAAAAGCTGCTTTAATTTCTGCCATTTTTTTCTTTTTTTGATTTTTAACTTTTTTTTTTACTTTTTTTACTTTACGTAGGTTTTTTTTTTCTTTCTTTTTTACAGAATTTCAACTTTCATTTTTTGCACCTCATGACTCTGTTGGCCCTGGTGTCCATCAAAACCCTGTTCAACCAAATGCTCTCTCTGCAACTGATTTGGGTACTGAATGTTCGGCTGCTGACCTTCAACATAAACTGAAGTGCCTTGATTATATTACGTACACTTCACACATTGACGATCCCGAAAACGAATACCGGGTGCGTACTAATGCTGGTACCGAGTGGCCGAGCCACGCCACCACGTGTACATAGTAGATGCATGATGGGAGGCACGCTGGCCAATAGGAGAGAAGGATTTCATGGCCGCGACTAGCATCAGGAACCAATGGGAGAGCAGGAGGATGGTGGCGAGTCTACTAGTATACTAAGATGGTGGCGCGTGGCGCGATTTTCAAAATTGTTATCCGGGCGAATCTCGGCTTTCAGAAACCTTTCGTATCTTGAAAACTTTTTGTATGTAGAGCCGTTAAATTTTTGTTTTTCGTATTGGCTTTCGTATATCGAGTTTTTCGTAAGTTGAGCCTTTCGTATCTCGAGGTACTACTGTATATATATATATATATATATATATATATATATATATATATATATATATATATAGAGAAGAGAGAGAAAGAGACGGAGAAGAGAGACAGAGAGAGAGATAGAGAGAGAGAGAGAGAGAGAGTCAGTTAGTTTAAGATTTAGACTACGTTAGTTAAGTTTGTTTACCTGTCCTCCCGTATTTTTGTAATTTGTTTATAAGCTCTCCGGTGTTTTTTTGTGTAGGGAGGCGAGGTATCGTCTGTCCCTCTGATTTTCTTTTAGGGTAGTCAGGTTTCAGACAACAGATCATCCGGTGCATGGAGGTGAACACGACAGACAGATTTGGACAGCAGATCGTCCAGTAGTTGTTGGTTGACCGCCGAGGAGGACCTTCCAGTTCCCTAAGAGGAGATAACAGCACCAAGGTAATATGCGATAGTCGTCCTTGGGTTCTTGTTCCAGGAGATGAGTTTCCAGGAGGAGTGTTTTTCTGTGGCTGTGAAGTCGACGGAGAAATAAGTGTTCGATGGTCGTCCTCGTAATGAATCCTTCGTGATTCTTAAGTTTCTTATGGCCATTAGTATGACGGAGGTTATGAGCTGGTATGAGGCTCAGGTTGTGTTGGTTGAATCTTTTGCTATTCTTACTATCATTAATATGAAGAATTGAGCTGGTATGTGGCTCAGGTTATTTATGTGGAGCTGGCTTGGCATTATGACTATTGATGAGCAAGTGTGGTTGATGTTATAATTGTTGTTATTGAGGTACATTTACGTTCACTATTATTGTTGAAGTTTTACTGCTGCTATTAAAGATTTTTATTCTAGTTTTACCATTATTTTCTAAGTTTTTGTTATTTAAAGATTCTGAAAGGTATTGTGATAAGTCTTCGTTGCGCTGCTGTCTGAAACCCTGGACTCGATTGTAAATGTAATATATATATTTAGTAATAAATTAGATAAGGTAAAGTATTTTCTTTAGCATCATTCCTGAGACTGTCCCTTTAAGACCACTTCCTAGTCCCCAATATACTTAAAATAATTTTAAAGAACCTGACGGCCCCACAGAAAAGGGGTCCGTAACAGTATATATATTGTACTGATAATAATCGCAACGCCATCTCAATTCCTCGAATTCGTCACACTTTTGGATACGCTTGTCACCACAAAGCCTTAGATCCAATTGCAAGAAAATTAAATAATTCCAAAGTCCGGTCGCATGATCCGAAACCGTATAAGGAGTACCGGACAGAGGTCACGTTGCCGACTTGACAACAAGAAGGATAACTCCCGACTTAACGGGAAAAAAACCCTTGACATTTGCGATAACTATTACATCCTATACTTTCCTCTTAATAATAAGAGGTTTGAAAAAGTCATAATGCAAGCCTTTTTTCGAACATTTTTTATCTACGTCTTTTTTTTTTCCATACCACAGCATCTAAAACTAAAAATCCCGCTCTTTTATTTAATTCACTCTCAATTAAATCCTAGCATTGAAGTCAAATGCCTGACGTAAAGAAACATTCCGGCTTTAACTTGCAAATTACAGGTATCGCACAGCAAGATCACGCTGTCTGGTCATGCTGAACAGACCATCGTCTTTTATCATTTCGTGATCCCTCATCGTTTCAAGTTTATTGCAATGGAAGTAACCATTACAGTAGTTTAAGAGTCAAATTGACGTGACCCATATCGAGGAGCATGGCAGTAATCGTAAGCACTAAAAAATTTCTAAGGCGTATGACACACATCATTTCCTTAAGTGCAAAACACTGCCCCCTTTAGTTACCAGCGTATCTTTTGGCTGTGTATGAAATTCTCACTTTTTACAAGTGTTACCGGAAGAGAGGGTGTTCATCGTGTTAAATAATGGCAGTTACAGGAATACTTCGTATCAATACAAAATATGAACAAGATATTTTATAATATATATATATATATATATATATATATTATATATATAATATATATATATATATATATAATATTATATATATATTTAATATTATATATAATATGTATATATATATATGTATATGTGTGTGTGTGTGTAGTGAGTGTTTGTGTGTGTGTGTGTACATAATATATGCATTTAAAATCTACATACATGCATACATACATACATATATATATATATATATATATATATATATATATACGTATATATCTATATATATATATATATATATATATATATATATATATATATATATATATCTTTACTTCTACACTAGCTGCGAACCATTGCCAAAGATTTCATTCAGAGCCCGAGTAAAACAGCAGCCATGGTTTGCCTAGCATTCAAAGCTAACCTGTCAGGTGTGAGCTTTTATATATATATAACTGAATGTTAGGAAATTATGAATATTTAATACACCATGGCTTCACTGTGGCGAGAGTGAAACCACCTTTAACCAAGAGAGCTTCGGGACAAATATGTAGGGCAACAGAGTAGCAAACTCAGCCTCCAACTGTATTGAAGTAAACTACTGCGGTCACTCAACAAATTTGCTCAATAAACTCCCTGCGAGTAGGATCCGTCGCAGTTACCACCTCAAGTGTATCTCAAAAGGATTACTGTCTCTTTTCCATCTTTGACTCCGTTCGTTCACTTCAATCCCCTCCTACTACCTTGCAGTTCAACTTCATCAACTATTGCACTTTTGAAAAGAAATCCTCTGGGCTTATTCTGCAAGTCTAGAAACGCCATTTGGTTAATTGGTCGAACTCTTTTTTTCAATAATAATAACCACCTCTCGTAGACGACACTGAAAATGGTGTTTGGCAAACATAACTGTTGGATAATCTTGCTCGATGGACATTCAACAGGATGCCTTCACTATTTGCTTCGAGTCGTCGCCGACTCTCCTAAACCGGTTCCATTGCCAATTTATTTCAGAACAACCGGCGATACTGAAGCACTAACGTCTCGTGCGATGTTGTTTACACTGTGTTCCATTAGCTTCTCGGCCAATTTTTTAGTTGCACTCTGCTCTTGATGCTTTGTACACACTACACACCTACGTCTGGTATTGCAGCCTCGCTGATTGTAGTTTCCGACATTTTTTTAATGACAATCGGTCTTTCTTTTTTTTTTTTTTTTCAAAGCCTGACTTAAATGACAATCAGTCTTTTTCAAAGTCTGTGGCTGGTAAAACTGTGCTGAAACAGATTTTAAACACTACTTTCCTTAGATGATCATATCATGTTCATTTCTGTTTATCCTCTCTTCTTATCAATCATGGATGAATTATCGTTTGTTTTGCAC
>NC_087212.1:70753525-70773525 GCF_015104395.2 Macrobrachium nipponense | reverse complement strand
GGACTTATCGCATATTTTTAAATACTTCCAAATTACTTGCTGACAGCTAAGCATAACTAAACATAAGAGTAGGGGCAAAACGCACGATTAAAGATTTACGTTATTCCTAACATTAATTCTCAGTTAATCTTATTATGGAATCTGAACATAAAATATACAGTTTACAACATTACATCAAATACTGAGGGGAAGTTACAATTTGCAAAGATAATATATACATATACTATGCAGCAGCTGCCTTAAGGCTAGGCCCACCACCGAAAACTGTGGAAACTGCTGCTTTGTAGTTTTACTTTTCAGTAAAAAGCTAGGCCTACTGCCAATAACTGAGGAAACTGCTGCCTTGCAGTCTTAAATTTTAGTAAAAGGCTAGGCCCACCGCCAATAACAGTGGAAACTGCTGCCTTGCAGTCTTACTTTTTAGTAAAAGGCTAGGCCCACCGCCATTAACTGTGGAAACTGCTGCCTTGCAGTCGTACGTTTTAGTAAAGGGCTAAGGCCCACTGCCAATAACTGTGGTTGATGACAGTAAGGGCATGCGATCATAAAAACCCCTTTGCCAAACAATACACTATGCCTGATGATGCCTTTGACAGACGGCTGTGGAGAAGGCACATCAGGCTACCGACCCCTTAATGTAGGGAAAACGATGGGAAAGAAGATATACACATATACAGATACACAGATAGCTTTAGATACCGATATATGTATATATACACATGTATACGCTCAAACACACGGTTTTCCTTGAGAATACTGTCTATCGAGAAAAACGAAAATGTATAACAAATCATCAATGTATACATGGCAGCGTACAACAAATTTTTATTTACAAATAACACAACCGTTCCAGTTTTCACCGAATTCCACTCTAATGCGCTATAAACCCCTTTTGTTTGTAATTAATGGAAATCCATCTCAAATCCGGGATTGGCCCATACCGGGATAATTACGATACCAATTAATAATTTACCTGACCTTTTTCCGATCTGTTTACGCGAACGCCACGTTGAAATATGAATGGTGCAGATGACAGGACAAATGACGGCGGCTCCCTTTCTCTTCCTCTACACACACACACCAACCAACCAACCAAACAAAAAAAATCGAATGCCCCAAACGGCTTCAAAATAAGTACTCGTTCGACCACTTCGATGTTATTCAAAGAATATATTTTTCATGACTAATTCAAATACAAAAGTGGAAGTGTGGTTCAAAATGTTTTTCATCTCATGGCCAATTCTAACATGAAAGTGAATGCGCAAATAAAATATATTTCATATTCTAGGTCCAACTATAAAGAATAAATAGAATGTGTAGCTGTATAAAAATTTACTATATACCTTGCTTCAATATTCAGTCAAGACTGAGTAACTTACATTGTAACTCAAGAGTATATTTTACTCTAAGAATATCTCCAACACAAGAATGTATGTGCCACTAAACTTATTTATATATAGATTTTGCCATTATGTCAAACACTGGGGCAACTAAGGCCATTCAGCACTGAAACGGAAATTGACAATAAAAGGTGTAATAGGAGGAAAACCTCGCAGTTGCGCCAAGAAATAATTGTTAGGAGAGGGTGGAAAGTAAGATGGAAGAAAGAGAATATGAACGGAGGTACAGTAAAAGGAATGAAAGTAGTTGCAGCTAGGGGCCGAAGGGACGCGGCAAAGAACCTCAAGTAATGCCTACATTGGACCGAATGAGGTGCACTGACGGCACTACACCCCCTACGGGGATGTGCCACTAAAGGCAGTGGACAAATTATGTTCAGTTTTAACACAAAAAGCTTTGATGTTCACAAAATCTATCGAAAACCAGTAAAGCTCGAAAAAAAAGGTCTTTAAACAGACTGTGACTTTCAAAACACATATATCTAGGGAAAACTCGGTGAGAACTTGAAAAAAAAACACGACCATTTTCAGTATATAAATTCGGTTTAATTTGTATCGTTGAATGAAAAAAGAAAATATTAAAAATAAAACAAGTTAATAACAAATACAAAAAACAGTACGACAAGAAGCACTAAAAACAAAGCCATTTTAAAGGAAGGATTAAAATTTAATTAGAAAATTTTCAAGACAATGAACGATCAGCAGCAAATTTCTATTAAAGTGGAGAGAAACCTGTTTAAATAAAATGTCTTTAAAAAAAATACACAAATTGAAATATAAAGAAAAAGCAAAGCATGAACACTTCCGGGGAAAAAAAACAAGAGACCTTAAACGTTGCTGGAAAGTCCTTTTTGAGCTTTCCCCTTGAGGGAGAGGAGTGTCCTTTGACCTAACATCTTCAGGAGAGTATGTGGAAGGAGGAGGATGTCTGCAAAGTCACCGGAATGAGAGTCATGCTTCATCTGTGTGAGAGAGAGAGAGAGAGAGAGAGAGAGAGAGAGAGAGAGAGAGAGAGAGAGAGTCTGGAAAGGTCATTTAAAAATTCTCAGGACATTTTCATAGTCTCGCGTATTAGGCCGTATTAATGCCGGAATTGACACTAGATTCTGAAAAGTCTCCTAATTCTGAAAAGTCTCCTAATTATGTCAATTGTCGAATGACAACAGCCACACATAACAGTGGTGAGTTAAATTAGTAATTAAGACTTGTAACTTGTTATATCCTTGATAATGATGATGATGATGATGATGATGATGATGATGATGAAAGAGAGAGAGAAAGAGAGAGAGAGAGATCTGGAGATAGATCTACCGCATGCACGATTCGGTATGATCAGCAAGGTTCACGCCCTCCCAAACCCGCCTGGACAAAGGTGTCATTACTTGCAAACGACACAGCCGAGTCGCTGACCCTTACTTAGCGACTGCCCGTCCTTGTCGTCAACTTGACGAACGCCGGCGCCTCTTTTGTGTCATCCCCAGAGTAGCATGAAGTCCAGAAATGACGATGAACGTCACGATGAGAACGTAAGTCGATCAGCACACCCAAACCCTCGTTATGCAGGCACTGCAAACCGTCGCTTATATGATGCACATCCATGGGAAGTTCATGGACTAGGATGTCAACGTACGGGAATGATGTAGCACGAGTCGATGTCGTACACGATAAAATAACTGGAGAGTAACTCTATACCTATAGCCGAGTGGTGACTGTCACTAACCGTGACGGAATGGTTCGCTGGTAACAATTAGTCAAAAGGAAGATCATGTATGTCATTTGAAAGTTATACATATGATAAAAGTCTGCACAATTCAAGCCAGCTTTAAATTCAGATGAAGCCTTTTCAATACTGAGCGTTCCCTGTTAAAATGGTTCACATAAAACTATTTTTATACTCAATAAATATCCGGTACATGAACGCACTGGTGTTCATACACATAAACACAAGTAAAAAAGTAAACCTGCGAACTTAAGTGCAGATTCATATATGTATGTATACATGCATATATATAATATATATGCATACATCATATACAAATACATATCTACATATATGTATATATACATATATATTTACATACATATATATCAAAGATACATACGCAAGTGTCAATCATTTTAAAATAAGAAACAGCTAATTCATTTCTCAAACATCAACCCCGATGTACTCGGTTAATATAATTTTAAAAGTATATGATGAAAGTACAATAAAGCGTCCATCGGCCAAATTAAAGCACAGAAAAAAGTGTGCATTTACCTAATTCTCAGCCGAAGATGTCCACGCATGTAGTAGCAGCATCAAAGTCCTTCGGTATTGCCTAAGTGTAGTAGTGCTGGGAGCAACATGGAGACCCGTCAGGGAGATCGCACCAGTATACTGCACCGATCCACTGCCAACACAACACTGATCCTTTCCCGGGCTGCCTCTGCCTCCCTGTCCCTGCAGCTGGCTCCCTGCCTGCCACTCCGTCAGGAGTCGACCAGAGGGGAGTTATAGGTTGCCTGGCGCGCTCTCTCCTCTCACTCTCTCCTCTAATCCCCTGTCTACTTTCAAAGCATTATTGTACGTAAATGGCGTCACGATAACTATTTCCTCAGCAAATACAACCTTTGCAGTTAATCAGCTCTTTCCCCCCAGCTAATCTATGCCAAAAATCAAGCGCCTGACAATCATACGAGTCCGAAACTTACTAATCTAGAATCTGAACGCGCATCCAATGGTTATCTATATATATATATTATATATTAATATATATATATATATATATATATATATATATATAAAATATATAATAATATATATATATTGTATATATATATATATATATATATATATATTATAATATATATATATATATATATATATATATATATATATATATATATACACATCAAGTATAAATGGCGCGTTAAAACACTATATATTTCGGTGGACTAACTCCACCTTATCAAGTTCTTCTTAAGGGTAGAAGTTAGTCCATCGAAATATAGTCCTTAGCTTTAAACCAGAGTGTTTTAATGGGCCTTTTATACTTGAGACGTATCCTGTTTTAACAGAAGAATTTATTTACACACACACACACACACACACATATATATATATATATATATATATATATATATATATATATATATATATATATATATATATATATATATATTAGAAAGAAGAGGTCAAGCCATGTCTCTCACAAGTATCAAGTTTAATATGCCGACGTCCCACTTCGCGTGATGTATCTTCAAGGCTGGAAAATGACACTTTATAAATACATAAGACGCCACTTATACACCGGGAAAACCTATATTTTTAAAATTCACATCCCGAAAGATAAAAAATACATGTCACTTAACAAAAACACCCATCAAGAAAAAGAGTTAAAAAGATAATAAAAAGACGGAGAAAATCAACATACGTAAGATACCTAAAGCGACGTGGACAGTAAACAAACAGGCAATTGTGATGTAAACAACTGTAAGGGTGTGGAAGACGTTTGTGTGTTTAGTGTTGGTACATTAGTTTTAATATAAAAACTACTTCAACACATCCTCCTTATGGGCAGATCAAATAACTTTTAAATCACATGTCCAAGCAGGTACCTGAAAATTGAGAATGGTTCCAAACAATGAATAATTCAGGATTGGACAATCTGCAACCCGTCAGGCACTAAAAAATGCACATTCGTTGCAATAAATTTAAAAATAAACACTTTACAAACAATATGTTTAAAGATGAAAGTTTTCGTTTCCTATAGCTTTGAAGTTGCACACTCTCCTGCTTGCTAACTGTCCACTTAAACAGGCTTAAAGGCGTATACCTTCTTCTCCGTCAACATATAATATAAATATGAAGACCCCTCTTCAGTAGCTAAAAGTCAATAATTTTCTCTTCGTGTCGGGATAAAGGTTCACATTTTCCCCTACAGCTGAAAAAAAGTTGTACGTTTTCCTCTTAAAACAAATTGACTTGACATTTATGTGATTTGAAGTTCTCAAACCTCGTGACATAAAGAGTCACTGATGCCGCTAGAGTAGATTCAAAGATGCATTTTTCCTTAAGAATAAAAAACTTACCCTTCCCACTTTAATTTACAGATTTAAACTTCCACTGAAAGGTTCAAGAAGCACACTCTTCTATACAATTCAGCTAATCTAAATAAGCAAATTTTAGTCTTCCACTACATTTACAGTTACACAATTTCATAGAAGAGATTTAAAGATGCTTAAATTATCTAAAATTGCCTTAGATATAATGTATATTATAAAACTGCATCGTTTTTGGAAAGCAGACAATTTGTCCTAAATAGGGGAAGCGTAAATTCAAAAAAGTATAAGAAAGGTATGAATCTTTATATAATTGAAGTCGAAAATGTGTAGCTACAAGATAACAACAAACACACAAGAACAAATTATGGTTTGTGTGCCAAAACGAACAGATTCTACTTAATATTTGTTATAGTACATGTAGGTAGTTTGAAAAGGGAGAGTAGCAGCCACTTACTCTTGTAGACACTTCTTATTATGACATAAGAAGATGCCTACATCTTCCTGTTATACGTTCCTAAAAACACCCTTTAGCCTTTAATATGTTAGAAGATGCATTATCTTCCCTAGAATTAATTCAGAGAGAACGCAAATATAATACCTCCACAAAACAGGACTGTTCCCTCATATCTAGAAAAAGTAAGACAGTTATCCTTGCTATTTCAATTCAGATTTTCTCCACCATAGACGATAAAGGTGAGGTCAAATCATCTAGAGAGGATTTCGAAAATAACCGTAATATGTGCGTTTCAACTTAACTATTAAGTGATTTTTCCTTCTGAAACCGATCTCTCATGATTACACATCGGAAAGTAACCCCTGCTAAACAGGAAGAATCTCTATGTCTTTCACAGCAATTGTCATCAAATTCCTTACTACGATTTGGGATGATTTTACAATCCTGGAAATAAAATGAAGATGAATTCTAAGAAATTCGAACTGGCGCCTGCTTACTAAGTCCGTCTCAGTGACGCTCCTTAAAAACCTCCATCAACAATGGTATTCTCTACCCCACTGAATATTTGACGAGACATGTCCTAGAAGAGTAAAGTGGACAGCAGGAAATAAAACAAAATAAGCAGTTTCGCTTTGGAACAGCTTAGGTTCAAGACGAAAACATTATCTGGAAACATAAAAATAAGGATTCATCAGACATAGCATATATCTGAACTTTAAAGGACACGGACTTTAAGTGATGAAGAACTGAAACTAACTGCATACAGACACCTCAACAAAACTGCGATGGGCTGGTGTTATAATCTTGCTGGGAAACTTGACAAAGATGAATGCCTACACAATGCCAACCTCTCTCTTCTGAACGAGTATGAACAACAAAGCATGCATGCTGTATTTACAGCTAAATAAACACTAAACACCATCTGAGGACTTCATTAACCGTGGGCGCAAGGACGCAATAACGTAGGCTATATCTAAGCCTCTCGTGACAAAGCAGAGATTCTGTGAATCTTTCATTGTTTTAATACAGAAGATGAAATCGGTTAACGAACGGAAGCATCTCGTGAGAATAGAACTTCTGGCTTCAGTTTTGCTAATTAATCTGCTTTCTCATTTATTGGCACAATCTCATGATAACAAACAAGATTTTCTAGCAATTACCCCCTTGTGTATACATATACGTGTGCGTATGTATACATTTTGAGAGAGAGAGAGAGAGAGAGAGAGAGAGAGAGAGAGAAATATTCAGGTACTAATGAAATACGTAATGATTTTGAACCGAAAGTTGCTCACGTATTTCATAACCTACAACAAGCCATCTGAGATTTAAGTACTTACTAAAATACCAGTTCTGAAATGAAGAAAATAAGTGTATCATTATTTTATAGCATGTTATTCAAAAGTACATGTAATATAAGTCATTGACGCAGTATGATTTTGCTCTGTACAGAGAAGAGCCATGTAATGCAATTTATATGGCTAACAATATTATATTAAATACTAATTTTCCTAAAACATTCCCAACAAAATTTGCACTTGTTTCGAGTATAACTTGTATGACAACTCGTAGACACCCGATTTCAAAAAATTGCGGGTAGTGTCCCTGACACTCTAGGGTTAACTCTACCACCAGGTAAAAGTGAATATATCAGCCTTGAAATTATGTGATTTCTTCTCTCATGTCCTGTTCTGGATCAGGTTCACGCACGAGTCACACAGTGTATACAGCGCACGATCCGATTTATTAATGATTATGCAACGTAACCACTGCGAACTGTAGTTTGCTGTCGTATTCTGCCCTAAAATGGAAAGCTGCAATATCTGCAAAATTTTTGATACGGAGATGAGATATACCACTTATTGGGCTCGTGAAACACTAAGAAACAACTGCTAAATGTATATTTCAGTAGAAACTACTATGAGATTCAGGGCTTCTGTAACACGGTTTTTTCGCAATAACTTTTTATCTATGCATTTCATAGATATAACGCTTATTCAGAATACATATTATATCTACACATAAATTTTTACTGTATTCTGCATTACGTAGGTTGAATAAATTTGGTACTTATAATGTAAAAGTGACGTTTTTTGAAGACGGGCCAACTTACTCAGAGAAAAGGTTTCGATTGGCTGTACGTAACGAAGGCTAAACCTCTGGCAACAATGACATACAAATTTAAATACAAGCAAAGCAGTACACCTTTATGAACTCTGGAACCTCTCCACTGATAATTGTCATAATGAACAAACCAACAAAATATGTTATTAAATACAAAAACACTTCGATTATTAGTCTAACTCCCAAAATAGGTTTCCTAAGAAATTACAGTCTACTTTATAGGTCAAAATCAGATTGACAAGATGTAGGGAATAGCTGGTAATTTTCAAAAACATAGTAGACAAGCTTGATTTGAAAACTGCTATATCCAATGTCAAGCAATTTTTATTTATTGGCTATCTACCTATTTACTGAAAAAAAAAAAAAAAAAAAAAACAGCCGGTACCGTATATTGGCTTTGAACCTCACCAATAATTATCGTCAGAATGATGACTTCATGAGGCTCCACCCACTTTCGCTTCGTTATAATTCAGGATAACACTGAAGGCTACCATGGGCACTGCTGGATTAGAAAATTTAACATCTGTCTATAAACACTAATTTCTCGAGTAGTTGTAAGAAGTGCTAAATGATCCTCAAGGATCCCAGCAGTTGGCCTAAACGTTTAATTCATGTATATTACTGCTATACTGTTGCGGCACTACTGCTACAGTAGTATTACTACGCTAGCACTGATACCCCACCCACATCTATGTATCGTTCCGCCATTCATAAAGTCTTTGGGTTTCAGAGCCGATGGAGTTTCTGCCTGGTGGATGGGCGGGCAACATTTCGTCAAAAGGCGTGTTTACCTTGCTTACGTAATGAATGTTTTTCGACTCATGGCTCGTAATCATTGGCCATGGCGTCGGCTAGATCATTTTTACTCTATAAAAATTAAAACTATCGGGTTTAGGTTATTGATAATGCTGACAAAATTTGTGTGTGGTTGTAAAATATACATATGTCAACTTTCAGCTACATCCGATGCTTTGACAAGGAGCAAAGTCCAAAAAACCGTGTTACAGAGACCCTGAATCTCATAGTAGTCTTCCATTTTAGGGCAGTATTGGTTACCCTGTTCTTCAACTCGGACTACCCTCACTTGGCCATCAACGTCCAATGACCTGGGATCCACCTTGGAGGAATCCACAGATCCACTACTATTTTTCCGCTAACCGTCCCAACCACCTTACTTATCTCCAAGAAAGAAAGACACAGCTTTCATTAAATCTAGCCATTTGAAGATTGTTTAAAGTACGTACTCAACAGAAAATTAATCTCAAAATTGACATGCTAATGAAAAGATGTCTGTTTCTGCTCACGGTAGTTTTAGGAGAACACAAGAAAACGCCTTCACAAAAAGTCTAAGTTCAATGCCTGTGACTTAAGGGCCTCCTCGAATTCATGCAAAAACCACAACGCATAAGCATTGTGCTTTGAAATTGAACACGAACAATGAACAAATACATTGGGAATACACTACATACGACTTTCTTTTCCTCTCCCCCTACTTCCTCTAAGTAAATTCATTATACACTCGATTCTAACGTCAGAAATATATATAAAAAATAGTATTCAGTGACTGAATGATCAAGGTTTACTTTCCATCGTTTTAGAAATGAAAGCCGTTACTTCTTAAACTTTAGTCAGCAGACGTAAAATCGTACCTAACTTGTTACTAAAACAATACAACTGGTTAGTATTCATGAAACGTGAAACAGGATATAGAATCGAGTAACAAAGAGACCTATGCATAAAGGATCCCGCCCATATAAATGATAGAAAGAACCCTTCACCATTCAAAATTGCACACGGAATACCCGACCAGAATGGGTATAGCAGAGGCGAATAGTGCAATATGTGTATGGAGGTTGGGGTGGGGGGGGTTAACTTGCTGCTGATGAAACGGAATCGATGAGTATATCTAATGAATTAACCCCCAGCTTCGGCACTCAATGAAGATATAGCGATTCCTTCCAATTAAAACGCAAAACGATTCGGTCTTTAAAAACTTCAAGGCGAATTAATTATAGCAATAATTTTTCAAGACATACAAAGTGTAACAATGATTCCAGGATTTGTGTACCCAGCGAGATCGAACTCCTGGGTAAGATATCCGAGAAGATCTTTCATCAAAAAGAAAAAAAAAACTATCTTCAATCAAAATCGAGAATTAACCCTTCGAATTTCTTTGATGAAAGGGTATTTCTGATTTCCCCGTTTGCATTTGCAACATTAAAAGGAACTCTAACTAACTGCTCTTGAAACGATCTTATAACATGGCACTCATAACGGTTAATTGCATGCCAGAGCCACGACTGAAAACGGTGAAGCAATTCGCCCTCCTTGCACGAGCTCAAATTTAGCCTCATTGGCTGAAGTACCCCATCAGATCGCTTTGCTCTGCAACCTATTATTTCCCCTCCTAGTCTAATGACTTGAACAACATCAGCGCTCACAAACAATGGCAGGATGACTGGAATGGAATGCAATATAGAACTTAGGCCAAAGGCCAAGCATTGGGACCTATGAGGGCATTCAGCACTGAAAGCGAAATGGAAAGTATAAAGGCTCGATAGGTGTAACAGGAAAACCTTGCAGTAGCTGCAATATGAAATAAGTGTTAGTAGGAGATGGTTACTAGCAAGATGGGAGAGAGAATATGAATGGAGGTACAGTAAAAATGAATGAAAGGAATTGCAGCTAGGGGGCGAAGGGACGCTGAGAAGTACCTTAAGTAATAACTTCAGTGCACTAACGAACGGTACTAACCACCTACAAGGAATGGGAGGACAAAGCCTGCTCACTCGATTCTGGACAAGAACTACGTGAATCAAATACGCCAACAATCATGCAAACAACGGACGTTTAACTTACTTTCTATGCCCGAATAAGTCATCATACAGAGTATATGACTTTCGGAGTATTAAAGTAATCCTTAAGATTTCAATTAAACAGGCATAGGCCTTTCATACCTGATAGGTACACGAACGTATTTCATTTAGTTTCATAAATCTAAAATAATAGGCATTGCATCAGTAATTACTATGAATAAATCACCAAATCATGCAAATCTTGAAGACTGCCATCTCGGAACTAAGGCCCAAAAGCTGATTACAAGTTATTTATTTCTTTTTAATGAATAAGAGTTTCATTTTTTGTCAATCTTTTAGTATTTGCATAATGACGAGACAAAATGTATTTTTTCTCGATATTAGCTATTAGATCGTATAATATTCGATACAAAAAACTACTAAATAAGAAACAATCTAATAAATACATATAGTTTAATATTATTATATCTATGCTATGACCATTAACTTTCTTCTCAGTCACATCTTCAATACTTCATTCTCTTTAATGATGAAAGGGTTTCGGGGAAGAAAAAGTAGAATAATTGCGTCTACCTTAACAGAGAAAAGTTTTGTGCGTTGGAAGACCAGCATTTACAACGAGAACTTACCTCGTTACCTTTCTCACAGTTTGTTAGTATTCGTCTAAACTACAAATGTTTTTTGTAAACAAAACAACTAAAACACAAGACCGTCCTAAGATCGAGAATAAACTTGAACCTGGAGGTTTCCGCTTCTCCTTGTGCTGCAAGTCTTTGTATCACGCCCAGAGTAAATAAGTGGAGTAGTTTTCGAGTTGCGGGACAAGTGCAGGTTCAACACAGGATGATGGGATGGATGGGAAAGCTGACGGGTAAAGTATCTGTCAAATTTTCCAAGGCTATGTATAAAGGCTATATTTGTCGTCGACAAATCTCAGCAAACTGCGATTTTCACGAGGAGCGTTTTCAGGGCTAAATCTAAGAATTTTTTTAGTGGGTGGGCACTGGACTTTTCTTTGTTTTATTTTTGTTTTACTTAATTATAGCATATAAAATATCATACGTGTATACTGTAAACTTATTTCTTCAGCTTAATGTCTAATTTATCAATATTTGTTCATACATAATGAAATTGTTATTTAATAGTCTTTTTTTTTAAGCCACAGCAACAAGTAGTTTTTACAAATTCTGTCTTTTTCAAGAAGTAGTGTTTTAGTTACCTTTAAATCACCTGGAGAACTTTAGGCCGAAATTAATTTAGTCGGTGGGCAAGAATGTTTCCAGCATTCTTGGCTTCTTTCAAGAACAATACTCCACACACCTGGACAACGAGAAAACTAGCATGAATGGACTCTTCTTCTTTTTTTTTTTACCTGGAGTATAAGCAGTTAATTATCTTATACAATCTTGTCTGCGAGCGCTACGTGCGCTGGAACCCAGGGCTGCTGTCTCCCCTTCCCTTCGATCACCTACCCACCCCACCCCACATGGGGCGGACAAAAAGGTTTGCACGAGGAGAAGGGTGGATGTCTCCACTACCCTCCCGTTCCCCTACCTACCCCAACCCACCAGGGGCGGACAAACCAGTTTGTCATTTTTCCCCTACTATCAACCGAGTGAGGACAAACAAAACCCACTCAGATTTCATTACTATACATTGGTACTATATGCTTCATATATCAATATTTGTATGTACAAGTAACATAATGATCGGTAGCTTGACATTAATAAGAAACTGCTACAGTTAAATTTTGTAATGTCATCATCTGACACAGACTATGTAATTTAAACACAGACCTACTGGCAGGGGATTCAGGGCTATAGTATTACCTATGGGGGAAAAGGAAACCGAAACAAACTTTATTAAGTTTATAGTTTTATTACTAAGTATAAATATGCAATGACAAATTTGATGCTTGGATGTGCACAGAAAATGTTGAATTCCCCTCATCCACGGATCACGATAATTATAAGATCTGAAGACCTCGATAGTTTTTAAAATAAACCTCACTTTGGAGTATTCTGGAAAAAATGGACTGAGATCTAATAAAATTCTGTTATCAAACCTTTAACCTCGTGGAACTTACTAGACCGGGTTTTGCATTATGCCGTAATAAACTTGCGTAAATACTGTGCATTTAACAAAAAGAGTGGATGGTTCACCATGAAATAACGATGTGAGAAATCTAACGGTATCAGGAAAAAAGGAGGTGGCAAATTATGTTCAAAATGTTGATATAAATTAAAACTTTTAATCGGTTACGCCAAACGACATTTGCTGTGGAAGCTTAATGAAGTCACAGGAATTTCATCTTTATTTTAGCAGTCGAAGGATGAAAATGTCAGTGACTATTATCTAATTCTCTATAAAAGCCATTCCCTAATACGATTAACAGCCTACCACCCACCAGGCAAAACAAATGTAAATGGGGTCAAGAAGAGGACAAGTTGCTAGCTAGCATCCTCACACATTAAGGCTTGCTAAGGAAATGGAAGGCTCTACCCTCCTGACAACATTCTCTATATATATATATATATATATATATATATATATATATATATATATATATATATATATATATATATATATATATATGAATCAGTCTTTTATGTTAATGGTAAATGGTGTCAATATAATATGTCGGATTTTTTGTCTAACAATGTGGTTCCTTAAAATTAGCCATTTCTTGGAGTACTTATTAGATGTCTCCAATCTTGTATTTTTTATTTCGTCTTTTTTTTGTTTTACGTTCCCTGCGATATTGTCTGAAAACCCCTTCAATATTAGATTAAATATGTTGATCAGCAGAGCAGCTATAATTGTTTTATTGGCTTCAAATTTCCGCCCTGAATGTGTAAGTACAGGAAATTGGAAGAATCTCGATTTAAATTAATAAATGTCACGTGCACTACCAATTGTCGTCAACTTTCTATGGGCAAGACTATGACAGTACACACACACACACACACACACACACACACACACACACACACACACACATATATATATATATATATATATTATATATATATATTATAATATATACATATGTGTGTGTGTGCGTGTGTGTGTGTATGTGTGTGTGTATGGTTTCTTTTTTTACATTAAGCTATTATCCCTAACAGGGTGTGATAAAAAAGGCATAATAGGCACCAACATTTACAAGCTTTAACCACATGACATTTATAAATTTTTAATCATTACTATACAGGAAGGACATCAACGATTTCCTTCCTGTATGGTTAAACTTCTACAACATTATTCACTTCACAGAAAGTTCATAAGCAGCATGTCAAACCCTGCTACACACAAACACACACGAGCACATCCATCGCCATTCACCCCTATTTTGAATGAATCATCTTTCTTCCTTGGTATCTATACTCTGTTTTTTTTCATCTGTCCATCCGCCTGTGGTGTTTGCGCATGGTAACACTGCCTCCCGAGCTTTAAATAATATCATATTTCGAATATTAACAGTGTAATTTGCATACAGTAAATTATCAAAACACTTTTCAGTTGCTAATGTGCACCAAGATATCCTTTTATTTACCTAAAACTTACACATGGCGTAACTATTTAAAGCCCAGGACGCAGTGTTACCATGCGCGACCACCACAACCAGATGGACAGATGGAAAAAAACAGAGTATAGTCCTTTCCTTTCTAATACCTCCTTCACATCTTCTATCCAACACTTTCTGGGTCTTCCTTTCCCACTTCCTCTAAACACTTCTCAATTATGCACTTTCCACCAATCTGTCATTGTCCATTATTTCCAGATGGCTGAAGCTTCGTAAAATACTCGAAGCTTTTTATCCCATTTTGTTCACATCATCACATATCTCACCCTAACAATCCTTCTTATGAAACACACTGCGCAAGCAGTTCGCCTCAAAAGTTCAGTCTTTCTATTTTATTTGCATCCAACATCAGCTCTTAACTTTCATAAGGCACAGTGACTTAACAATCCAACATTCCCCCACATACCTACCACACTACCTTTCGTGCCTTACCTAGTCTGCCACTCACCTCATCTCTTGTCCTAAGTCACCCGCTACTTTATTCTCCAACTATTTCAACGCATTCTAATCAAACATATCCTTCTAATTGCCTTAAAGCCACATATCCTTCTAGAGAAATCATTGTTTTAATTGCCTTAAAGCCATTAGTCCATGCAACTTACAAAGTAATTTTGTCCCATGAAAGGTTAAAAGGGGGCACCACTGTTTGACTCATAATTCACTAAGTAAACAAGTCTAACATGTAGGAGAACACAAGAAAGAGAGAGAGAGAGAGAGAGAGAGAGAGAGAGAGAGAGAGAGAGAGAGAGAGAGAGTTATAACACTTTCTATGGGAGCGTTTTGGCCTACCACCACCCATCAGCGTCACTGGTTAGTCACGTCTAAAACGTTATTTTATTCTTCCTTTCATTCGCAGTCATGCAGCAAGTTCCTTGTATACACTAGATTCAAGACCAAATGGAAAAACGCCTACCCTACAACTACACAAATATTTAAATTTACAGCCCAATAAATTCAAGTACGTATAACTACAGGCTTTATGTTTTCCCATACATATGCATTGAAAAAATCGAAAAACTAATTACCTTTATGTATAGTAATAATAATAAAATCCGATTGGATCTTGTTTTTTCCTCCCATTACGTGGGTGACAGTATGGGAGACATCCACCTTCCTCCTGCAAACCTGTTTGTCCACTCTAGGTGGGGATGGGGTAGGTAGGGAATCAGAAGGATGAGAAAGACAACAGCGCCAGGTTCCAGCGCACACAGCACACGCCAACAAGCTCGTAATATATAATAATAATAATAATGAAGCAGCAGCCAAAGACGGTGCAAATAGAGATGCCTTAATACCCAAGAAGACCATGAATGGTGCAAGGTGTGACATGTGGAAGCATAATTAAGGTTTTCAATGCATCATTGATGAACTTCTGAGAAGATATAAGAAACGAATGATGCTTTGATAGGTTTCTGCAACGGTGGTTCGCTTTTAAATCGATACTGAAACTAAGAAAGTGTCGTGGCTGATGTCGTGTTTATCTCGAGGTCAAAATTTTACTTATGTGACAAAATCAAAATTACGGAGGGTATATACATCTTAAAATACAGAAATCGTTGTCACTTTTCACGGTGATTTTTCAACAAACAGCCATTTATAACAAACTACTCAACATAGTCGTTTTGGCATAGTTCACAAACACCACGCAATAATTATCGATAACTGTTGAAATCTGTATATCACAATATCCAAGCAATACTGACTAACTGGATAAAACAAGTTACATTTACACGAACAATTTATTGCTTGAAATAATAATTTATTCTAAATCATCATTTCGAAAGTCTATAGAAAAAGAATAGTTTGGCAAGATACCTGTGATTTTACGTACAATATCGTTTTCGGCACTACCAAGAGTTTACCCACTCTTCCAGGTCACAAGCCCAGATAGAAGATTTAATAATTAAGGAAGGTTAACGACCTTGCCCTGAGAGAGAGAGAGAGAGAGAGAGAGAGAGAGAGAGAGAGAGAGAGAGAGAGAGAGAGAGATCTGTTCTAAATTTATCAGTCTTGTGCAAATTACATAACGAAGCCTGAAAGCTAACACTATGATGTTCCCGTGTCCAATCAACAAAACATTTCTTGTCAAATGTGACATAGTTCCCATGGAAATTAAGGAAGCAAGTTTATTAATACACCATTCCTATTCTTTCCAATCTGGCTGCAGTAGGTTCAATCCAAAAATAAAGCCGTTGGGTCATATTTCCATACTCCAACGTTCATTTGCCTATCAAAATAAAATGAATACCCGAAATGCTGTGTCAACTTTAGGATTTCAAGAACGCCATGAAACTATTTTCCCAATATCTTTCTTTCTGTCAATCTACAGCGAGAGTCTGGAACAAGAAAATGCAGACTAAAAAGGGCGGAATATATCAAGCAATAATATAAACAAATTGCAGCTCACCGTAAAAGGAAGAGGAAGACAGGGGAAAGTGAAATTGAAATCAAAGATGAAAGGATGAAATGTCGTCAGTGAATGCCGAGACTAATGGATACAAGAATTTGTTGATCCATTCGATGGACTGAAGTGAAAACGCATAAGGTTAAGAAGTTTCGTTTGGGAATCATGAATTCCTTTTCAGCGACTCTTCAATATCTAGCCACCAGACAAAAAAAAGGATACGGCATTTTCCCCCAAACTTGACTGTAAATTGTGCAAGCCGCAGAAAGTCAGATAATCTGTTTTTGTAGGTCAAAAAATTTCATGGGGACACAAACCTTTGAAAGTTTTTAAAACACTTGAAAGAAAGGAAACGAAAAACATACCAGATTCACTAAGGAGCAGGAAGCGGCAGAGATCTGTGCATGCTGACCTCAAAAGGAAGCTTCAAAAAATACCACTCTGACAGAGTTACAGTTCCTTTACCTCCACTTGTGATAAAACACGAAGCCTAAACTTTTAAAAGCTTCCTCAATCTGTCACTAAAATGTGCACTGAGATCCAGAGTTGTAATGTCGATTTGCCAACAAGTTTCACCTTTTCCTCTTTATTACCGCCACAGAAGAGCTGCTTCCCTTTTATCTGAATAAAGTGGTCTGTGTTCCTCAAAATGTGCTCATAAAAGTGTAATATGAAAAGGCCCAATAACATAGCTTTCCTGATGAAATTGATAAACAGCCCACCATTGCAAGTAGCCGCGGAATGAACCAATTAGTTGACGATTTCTTTACCGCTCATATAGCACACTAAAGGTATTTGCCTTTGGCCCTTCTTCAATTTCAGTGCTAAGTTTCAGTCCATTGTACGTACTCTTATTGACGACGTAACTATTGAAAAGATTTATTAATCTTCACTAGGTATAAAAGGGCACGGCTGTATTTATATTTAAGGATATATATTAGGGTATATTCCACTGATTTAGAGATTCTTATATTAATGATAATGACAGAGGTATTCAAGACATCGAAGGAGATGAATGCCGGATGAAGAGAATGATCGAATTGTTAGGTCAGGATCCTTCTCTTCATTCAAAGAGGAACAGGCTGAAACTAGATCAGTCTTCCACGGAGCCAGTAACTGCAAACAATGGGAGAAGGACGGGATAATGCACATCCAGTTCCCCGATGGGTGGTGGTGGTGAGAAATGAGTCCCTCTGAATATGAGGCATTTGTCTGATAAAATTTAATACTAATTGCCTTCGGGACTTGGGGAAGGGTTCATCGGCGCTATTCAGTAAGAAAATAGTTCACTGGCTTCTCGGGTCTCAATGTGACTTATGTGTGATGTGGGGGGGGGGGGGGGGGGGGGGGGGGTTGCGGCCCTAGAAGGTGATTATTAATCATTCAAAGAATAGTGTAATCGTTATCAAGATTCGAGGACTTTTGTTGTGGCGATAAAACTCAAGTCAAATTAATAGGACCACGCACTTCCAGATTTAAATATGCACTTCCTTAGCAATAATGTAATGTACAAATCCAGGAAACGTGTTAAAGTTTCTTAAAATAATTCTGATTTTATTCTCGAGTGTCAAAGCAGAAAGCAAGTTTCAGGTCCCATCGACAAAATATCACTTCTTCCCGCGAATCCTTCGACAGACGTCTGAGGAGGCATCAAAACCACACTCATCCTGTTACAACTGCCACCTTTCTGAACCAATGAAGCTCGACCTCGAGAGACTCTCTCTCTCTCTCTCTCTCTCTCTCTCTCTCTCTCTCTCTCTCTCTCCAAATAGCTGGGAATGTTTCATAAGCGAAATCTAACCGACATATGACGCACTCTCGCAAAGAATATCAAATGAAAGCAACGAAACCACATAATGATAACCTGAATATCCCGAAAAACAGACAGGATACACACAAGTAAAAAATGCACCGAAGTATCTTCGACGCAATCGGGTTTTCTGTACAACGTATAATGCTGTATGAAACTCTCACCCACGGCCAATGAAACTCTCAGCCATGGCCCATGAAACTTTCAGCCCACCATGGTGGCCTGCGTTTCGGTGCTAGACGCACGATCATGGCAAACTTTAACCTTAAATAAAATCAAAACTACCGAAGCTAGAGGGCTGCAATTTGGTATTTTGGCTGGAGGGTGGATGTGGATGACCAACATACCAATTTGCAGCCCTCTAGCCTCAGTGGTTTATATGATTTAAGGGAGGACAAAAAAAGTGCCGACGGACAGACAAGTAGACATCTCAATAGTTTTCTTTTACATAAAACTAAGTGAAGCCGCAACCTACTCGGGACACAGGTCTTTCGGTACTGGGATATATGTCCCAAATCCTGTTGTCACCAACCCACTTTCATGCCCCATGTTGGACAACGGTTGATTTGCTTAAATAATAATAATCTGGCATTGCAACGATTGAGGTTATCGACGGTGAGTGAAGTTAAAAGAATAAGCGTCTAAAACTATATGCATTCCATATCAGCACATTTCCTTATTCAAGACTGATCTGCTGATATATGGTACTGTGGCGTTTATGAATAAAAAAATATGCAAATTTTAATTTTTAAATAACCGTAACAACTACTGGTTACACTGAGCATTACATTTAAACATAAATAATGTTACTTTACCTTCTCTGCCTGCCCTTGAAGTATAGGCGTCTGGCCACTGTAAATAAAAGAAAAATACTGGTTATGAGAAATATCATTAACACTACTGGCTAAACTTAATTACACACCTCAGCAAATCATTTTACTTTACATTCACCGAAAAACATGACGAAACGGAGCCTGGAAAAAGTTGGTACCATAGGTCAAATCAAGATCAATGAAAGATGCACAGATATTCAAATTTAACAAAAATAACAATAAAAGAACATTAAATTTGAAAAGCCAGCTGCCACGGTAAAATCTCCAAATGCGAAGACAATAAAAAATAAATTAACCTATGACTTTTATATGACGCAAACAATTAGCAGAATATATTACCTATGAATAAAATGCATAATAAAGAGAATTTGATCTTTTCATTTTCCTTCGTATACAAAATGCAAACGTTTAACAGCGTGGTCTTTAACCTCAAAAGGTCGGCTATCAAGCCGAAAAGTAATTGAAGAATAATATACCGACGGATGACTGTGATGTACAAATTGCAAATCATTTTCAAAGGAATATTCAAGGGTGA
>NC_087212.1:70746025-70748525 GCF_015104395.2 Macrobrachium nipponense | reverse complement strand
TGATACCTCAATTCGTACATTGTATGTATTAGGTGGCTCGAATCTGGATGATGGAGCTAAAACGTTTGTGCCTTTCACGGGAGAATAATGATTAAACGAAAACAGTCGAAACTAACAAAAGGTAGATTCATATGTTTTACCTGTTTACACAAAACACACATACACGTGCGAGCGTTTCAATTCACCAGAACACGTGATATATATATATATATATATATATATATATATATATATATATATATATATATATATATATATATATACATATATATATATATATATATATATATAATAATATATATGTGTGTGTGTGTGTGTATGTGTGTGTGTATGTGTGTATGTATGTATGTATGTATATAGGCACTTTATATTTACATATACATATATATATCCAGAGCATTAAGAATGTAGCCCCGAGTATATTAATGAAACAATCAGAAATAAAGACAAGGAATTAAAATATTCTTATTCCTTACTCTATAATGCATTAAGATCGATAACAAGTCTTCTTATGATAATGATACGTAAATTTACGATGCAAAAAACCTTCTTGTATTCCCAAATGGTAATAATTTATAACCCATTCCTTATCTCCTTAAGATCTTTGGAGTTATTATAGCATAAAAGAACAACAATACAATAAAATGAACTAGTAATATAGAACTCCCCCGAAGGTACTAAAGGATGTGTACACCAAATTCCACATAAGTCATGTCACAATTTTTATACTGGCCAAACTGAGAACTCATGACGAAATAAAGCCGCATAAAAAGAATTGGACAGGCGCTAAAAGTAAAAACTATGTAAAAAAAACAAAATATACAGAAATGTAATATTTTAGAACTCAGACTTATAATTGACAGCTTTTAAAAGACCAGGAATATCAGCTAAGGAATGTATAAAATTGATCCTCTTAAATCAAAATAAATATGCAAACTACACAGATTTCAAGAAAGGAAGTTTACCTGGGCTTAGAGCAAAGGAGTAAGCTCGTACACATAGTAACAAAATTTACATATGAAGATAATATTATGACCTCAGAGCCTAATGAATTCACTGCATGGCTTTCTTTGATTTACTTAACAAATGTGACAAGATTGTTTGTACTAAAATGGCAAAACCAACACACAGACACACACACAGACACACAGACATACATATACATATATATATATATATATATATATATATATATATATATATATATATATATATATATACTACATACATATATATATATATATATATATATACATATATATATATATATATATATATATATATATATATATAACCTAATACCACAGGAAAATTATAGTCAGAAATCCAAGCGCTTTCGTCTTTACTAAGACATTGTAAAGGAGCTAATGAAATACAATTGGAGAGAAAGGTCTCAGGTACACAAACAAGAATCAAGAATACCTAGATGGGTCAATTGTCAAAAGGGTAAAAATTAAAAGAGATAATCCAGGATTATCGATATCACACGGTCACAAACCTAAACAGATTTCATATATAATATTAATATATCTATATATATATATATAATATATATAATATATATAAATATGTATCTATATAATATCTATTATTATCTAATATATATATTCATTATATATAGCTATTATATATATATTATATATCTATAATGTAATATATATAACTGTACTTGTGTTTGCAATGATAAGGGGAATAAACTGAACTCCTCTGATTCAGGGAAATGATGAAATGTGTATCGATTTAATATACGATGAACAAGAAAGTACTGGCTTGAGTGGAGCTCTTCCGAGTAAAGACAAATTTCAAGACTAAACAATTTTGGAAACAAAAATTGTTGAGAGCTCAATACTTTCATGGTGGAAAGAATGAAGAGCCAGTGATATTGACAACCCTCTTGGCCTACAATTTCCCCAATAAAATTTGATGCTTAACAGGAAGCAAATGAGAGAAAAGTATCTGTGTTACATTATACAGATGTCTAGAGAAGTTCTTATTGTTTTCATGGTTTCGAGATTGGTGGTACTTTGTTCCTCACGAAAAGCAGAATCGGAAAAAAGGGAGAATGGCCATCGCGGATGCGGAGTGTGGCGAATCATACGAATTCTATTTCTTATATATTTTTCTCCGTTTACTGACAAAAAAAAAAAAGAAATATATTGTAATTCCAAACTGCTTCCATACAATCTATTATAAAAATTTTGCAGTTATTCATACAACGTAATATAAATTTTTGCAGTGATCAAGTAAATGAAAAATAAATTTTTGCAGTGATCAAGTAAATGAAAAATAAATTTTGGCAGTGATCAAGTGAATGAAAAATAAATTTTTGCAGTGATCAAGTAAATGAAAAATAAATTTTGGCAGTGATCAAGTAAATGAAAAATAAATTTTGGCAGTGATCAAGTAAATGAAAAATAAATTTTTTGCAGTGATCAAGTAAATGAAAAATAAATTATTGCAGTGATCAAGTAAATGAAAAATAAATTTTTGCAGTGATCAA
>NC_087212.1:70731025-70741025 GCF_015104395.2 Macrobrachium nipponense | reverse complement strand
ATATATATATATTATATATATATATATATATATATATATATATATATATATATATATATATATATATATATAATATATATAATATATGTAAATGTTCCATTTGTTGAAAATCATAAATCTCTGACTTCTTCACTGATAGCTTTGAAATTTTGACACAACATTGCATTCGAATACACGCGTTTTGATAATGGGGTTTCATTCTACCTCACCCCTTCCAAAGTGGGTGGGGGTGAGAAGGAATTCCATGAAACGGGGCTGGTTATGCCCGTAGACTTAGTTACTTTATGAATTTATTATACATAATTTCTGCATATGACTTATCATTTGGAAGAGAATACTATAGGGTAAACATCAATGACATCAAAAAGGGTGGAGTTTGAGAAGGGGGTTGACAGAGAGAGAATGAGAGGGAAAGGAAGTGAGAGAGAGGAGACAGGGTGTTAGGGAGAAGAAAGAGGAAAAAAGACAGGAAGGGTTAGAGAGACAGACAGACAGACAGACAGAGACAGAAGAGCGGGTGTTTGGGAGGAGAGAGAGAGAGAGAGAGAGAGAGTTGGTATTGAGGCGATTGTTGGAGAGAGAAAGAGAGAATAAGAGGAAGGAGCCAGAGGGAGAGGAAGAGAGGGAGAGAGAGAGAGTAGAGGGGGTGTTAGATAGGAGAAAGAAGGAAAGAGTGAGTGAACGACTGTGTATGAGAGAAAGAGAAGAGTGGTTGTTTGGGAGGAGAGAGAGGGAGAGAGAGAGAGAGAGCACGTAGGTATTAGTGAGAAGAAAGAGGGAAAGAGTGATGGTTGGAGAGAGAAAGAGAGAATAAGAGAAAAGAGCTTTCCCGTTTTCTTTCCCTTCCATTTAACCAGACTGAGCCACAGTAACACGTGGCTGGGTACAGCTAGTGTATGTATGTATGTATGTATGTATGTATATAAACATATATGTATATATATATATATATATATAAATAATATATATATATATATATATATATATATATATATATACTATATATATATGATTAAATTTTGAGATGGGTCGTATCGCGTTTATTTCTTCTTGTTCTGGTGGAAATATGTTCCTTGGTGCTCCCTGTTTCGTATAGGATATATTATGACTATTTGCATAATTTGTTTGACGGTAGATGGTAAGCATATGTTAATGAGGTAGCAAAATGTCTATCCAATGAGGTGTTCTGTGTACCGAAAGGATTTTATAATGCATTTTCATATGTTATCGTTCTGAGATTTTTTAATCAGGGTCACTTTATGTTTGTGATTACAACACGGAATGACCTACGCATTAGATTATTAATTATCCAATCTCTACGATGTTGAATAATTAAATGCTAATGCCACTGCAATGTTAAACAGAATAAATAGTTTGATGTAAATAACAGAATGATCGTATCAGAGGTCTTTTGAGAACAGGTGAACTGCTCAAACATGCTTATGATAATGCGATATCACAAATTGAACGACTCGGAATGTATAAGAGGATTTCAATCACTTCATCATGATTTGTTTGACGATTTAAAACACTTTGCTTTCTTTTATCCAGTTCGTCAGGTAAACTTCCTTTTCTGGTGCCATGGAAAGACACGATTTATTTATTTATTTGCAAAGTTTTACACACCCAAACATCCGTACTTACATACACACATAATTGTATGTCAAGAGGAAGATCTCGAAAATATAAGATGGATGGAATGGATTGAGTACTGGACCGGCAGAGCCTAGTTATTCAGGAAGAAAGTGCAGAAAAGACAGAGGAGCGTTGCAGTGCACATGTGAGGAATTGATGTATTGTTAATGGGCCGTCTGCATAGGTACATTAGCAACGTACTTTTTTTATGTTGGCACCCATATGTCTGGTTCCCTTTGAAGCTGACTACTTTTATCTCTCTCTCTCTCTCTCTCTCTCTCTCTCTCTCAAACAAATCATGATGATGTCATTGAAATCCTCTTATACATTCTGAGTAGTTCAATTTGCGATATCGCATCATCATAAGCATGTTTGAGCAGTTCACCTGTTCTCAAAAGACCTCTGATACGATCATTCTGTTATTTACATCAAACTACTTACTTCTGTTTATCATTACAGTGGCATTAGTATTTGATAACACTGGCCTGCGCTGTTTTCAAGGTCTAACATATACATGATTTTGGGCCAGTTTTTTTTTTTTTTTTTTTTTTTTTTTTTGCACCGAATCCCAAAATTATGCTCATTTTACTCAATGAAATCAAGTTAATGAAATATTGGCACATTAAAAATATCTTGAATTCCGATCTATTTGTAGGTGAATGCAACACGTTTGTTCTGAGCAGACTCCACACCCCTCTTCAGGCACCAGCAGTAGTCGGCCCGAAAGCTGACATTCCATCGAGCTTGATACGTTTCTCCATACCACTGATATCTTAGTGAAAGCGCTCACCCTGTCCTTCACTGAAGTCTCCACAATTCTTTGGAAAATAGTCCAGATGAGACCGGAGGAAGTGAATTTTCACTGACAGGCGTGCAACAAGTTGGCGGAAATTCTCCATTAACTCATCAACTACCCTCTGATACTGGGAACTTCTGTGGTTGCCAAGGAAGTTTGCAATGACTGACTTAAGGGACAAGCAGGCAGAGAGTTCAGCAGGATTCAGTGCATCATCAAAACTAGCGTCCTTGATGAGTTCTCTTATTTGAGGACCATCAAATATACCTGCCTTAAGTTTCTCCATGCTTTTTTGTTGAAACTTCTGATAGTAGAAAGCAAATCCTCTACCTTCCCTGTCCCATGCCTTTCCAAAGTTCTTCATGAGACCGAGTTTGATGTGGAGGGGTGGAAGCAATATCTTGCTCTGTTCAACCAGAGGGTGGGACAGAACGTTGTGTGACCACAAGCACAGAAAGCATGGATGTTTTGTGTAACCACCTTGAAATCCTAGGATGAGTCCAACAACTTTAAGATCTCCTAAAGGCCTGTCCACACGAGCGGGCATGATCGGCGTGCTCCAGGGTTGACGTGCAAATTCTGGCAGGCTTACACGTGAATGTTGTCCACACAGGTGAGGCGATGGAGATGTGGGCGTGCCCGACGATGCCAGTAGCGTGTTCAGTGCGGTACGATAAACATGGTGCCTACTGCAAAAAAAAATTTTGTGTAGCATGATAATTGCTTTGTGTGTGATGAAAAAGAAGGAAAAGAAGAGCATATGGTGCAAAGAATGGCTCCGTAAAAGAAATGTATATGGTTAAAGTACATCTGCCAGGGTCGAAGCTCAAGCCATCGGGCACCACCATGGTGATTTTGCTACAAGACCCATCGGGCAATTTGACGGTTTGCCTGTCAAGTGTGCCCGTTAAAGGGGAAGTCCGCCGATCAGGCCCGATCGTGTGGACAGGCCTTAAGATCAACCATTCATGTTCCTGGTATTTCAGAGCAGACAATAGACGTTCCATGCTCTTGTAGGATTCTTTTATTTCAACTAAGAGCCCAACAGGGATTGATGAAGGCACCAGTAGGCCGTTCTCTTCTGGCCTGTATGCACCACACTCAGCTGTATGAGTCATGTCACAAGATTCAGAATCAGAACTAGATTACACGGTAACATTTGGCTCAGGAACAGGAAGATCAGGGCCATGGGGACTGGCTTTATGGCAGAAGGAACATCAGAGTATTGAGCATGGTGCTCGCTCTTTTAGATTTGTCATGCAAAAGTAGCAGTCAGTAACGTGATCTTTCCCTTCCCTCCACACCATTGGGGCACGAAATGGCATACTCTTCCTTTTCTTGCTCCTCCAATCCCGTTAGTTCTCTACACATGTTTTGCAGCAGATATGGGGAGCAAATGGCTTATCCTGGTCCCCTAGTGTTCCTCGTTGGACGATTGGATTTCGCGCTCGGCTACCAATCCGGTAGTCTGAAGTTCGATTCTCGGCTCGGCCAACGCGGAACCAGAGAAATTTATTTCTGGTGATAGAAATTCATTTCTCGATATAATGTGTTTCGGATCCCACAATAAGCTGTAGGTCCCGTTGGTAGGTAACCAATTGGTTCCTAGCCACGTAAAAATATCTAATCCTTCGGCCCAGCCCTAGGAGAGCTGTTAATCCGCTCAGTGGTCTGGTTAAACTAAGATATACTTAACTTAATCCTGGTCCCCTAGTTTGACTGCAAAGTAAGCTTGGTATGCCTTCACAAAATCCGTGATTTTGCTTGACGGTCTGGCAGAACCACATGTCGGCAGATGTAACAGAAACTATTAGAATGGATTTTACACTTCCGATCCATTTTTATACATAACTAGCCCTGCAAAGGGAGAAAAAAATAATTATCAAAGGTTACCCACGACCCTGTTTTGCCAAAAACAAAACCCATAAACGATAATTGTGATATTTTAGAAAAATACGCTGGAATAGAAATAGACTATATCTTAGAAACCAGACATGACCCAGGAAAATGAACTGTATTTTTTAATTCAGCATAAAAAAGGGGCCTAAATCAGTTAGAAAAACCTTGACATTTGTATAAAAAAAAAAAAAATTGAAACGCAGGTCAGTGTAATTGAACATCGTAGAGATTGGATAATTAATAAATGTAATACATACGTCACTCTGTATTTTAATAACAAACATGAAGTGACCCTGATTAAGAAATCTCAGAACGATAACATATGAAGATGCATTATGAAGTCTTTCATTACAAAGAGCAACACATTGCATAAACACATATTGCTACCTCATCAACATATATAGGGCTACTTACCATCTTACCGTCAAACAAATTATACAAATATATCCCATACGAAACTATGGAGCACCAAGGCGCATATTTCCGCCGAAACAAGAGGACAAGAATGCGATCTGACCAATCTTATAATTCAATCTCACAGATATTTTGAGTGCGTTGCAAACAAGCAAACAAACGGCCAAACAGACACGGCTCAATCTGTAACTCCAATTCATTTCAGTGGGCGAAAGGAAAGCTTCCCAGGGAAGAAGAAAAAGAAGAAGCAACAACAACAACAGCATCATCATAGCTAGCAACACCAACAACAATAAAATAAAGAGCAAAAGGGCGCACGCTAAGCGAGGGGAAGGGAAGGGAAGGGAAGGGAAGGGAAGGGAAGTCCCTGATCCCCTCGAGGCACCAAAGGGGAAAGGATGAAAGGGGAACGCGATCTCCAGGAGATAATTGAAAAAGGAGGCAAAGCGGAATAAATCTGAAACAAAACAGGACAACGAATCATAATGCCGTCATTCTTGAAACGAGTTCCGCTCAGGAACAGCAGCCAGGAAGGCCTTTCAGAGGGTTACATAAAAGATCAGGAAACCCAAAGAAACGACTTTTCACGTCATTACGACGGTGAGGGGAACGGGATCCTGCCTCGTAACTCATTCTGGTTCCCAAAGACCCCCGGGCCAACTGCAATCAGGTGACCTCGAGTATCATCATTTCGGAGTAAACACGGCATCCATAAAGCTGATGGGCAGTATCATCTCTATGACTTCAGTGGAAATAGTTGCTTATCATATAGCCCTTATTGCACATTACTGAATAATAAACAAATAATGCTGGATGGCAGTATGAAATGGAGCTTTAACAAAGGCTCGAAATTCAATTATATATGTATACATAAATATCTATATATATTATATATATATATATATATATATATATATATTATATATATATATCATATATATTAGAGAGAGAGAGAGAGAGAGAGAGAGAGAGAGAGAGAGAGAGAGAGAGACTCCAAAAGGTGTTACCTTTCAATTCAGGCATTGATTTCCTACAGTCCTCTGCCTTCTTTGGTGGCTGTAGGACAAAACAACAGCAATACCAACGGATTCTCATGAAACCTAATAATCACAATTTTGCAAATGATGTAAGAAGAAATTGTTAGAGAATCAGTTTCTTTGGGCTCATTATCATATCAAAATAATGTTCGAAGTATTAGAGAATAAACTCGTTAATGGGGAACCTCCACTCCGGTCGAATAATTTTGTGTGTTCGCTCATTATATCGAGCCGAGGTTAAGCATCTCGAAAACAAATGGAATTAATAGTAGCTGAAGACAACGTAGGTACATACACAGATATAAACATTTATGTATGTATGCATGCATACGCAAATACTAATAGTACGTATGTATGTAGTATGTATGTACGTGTGCGTGTACTCATCGTTTGTTCATTAATTATCAAAACCAGGTTCCAGAAAAGAACACGCGAAAATTTACATCTTTCATTTTCTTATTGCTAAATGAAACAAGCAAGTTGAAAGCGCACCATTAGCTCTTATTTCTTTACCAAGCCATTCACACAAATTAGCATGTTCAACAAAATGCCTAATGCCTAATGGAAAAAAACATTAAAAACAAAAATGAAAAATTATGCTGCTTTTACCTCGTATGAATCGGCGAAATACCTGGAAATTATTCGTCAAAACTATGTGAGCGACTCGGACAATCAATCTCTCTGTCCATTTTCAAAACAAAACAAAAAGTAAAAAACGAGCCGATGAATTGAGTTTTCTCTGCAGCGTATAATACAGTATGAAATTCTCGATGTGCTGCAGTAAGAAACTCAGCCACGACAGGACAGCACTCAGTTGCTCCTCAGAGGTAGTCACGTTAAGAAGTGTCGGCGGCTGGCACCTTTAGCGGTGTCAGACGCACGAACTATAGCTAATTTTAATCTTAAATAACATAAAAAACTACCTAGACTAGAGGACTGAGATTTGGAATGTTTGATGATTGGATGTTAGATTATCAACTTACCGATTTGCAGCCCTCTAGCCTCAGAAGTTTTTATGATATGAGGGCGGACAGAAAAGTGTGGACGGACAGACAAAGCTTTCTCAATAGTTTTCTGTTACAAAAACTGAAAAAAAAAAGAAATCTTTCTATAGCTACTAATCACTTTCATACTTGTCTCTTTGAGATACAGAAAAAAGGTAAATATTTTCACAATCCAAAGGATCTGTAGTTAGGACGATGAAACGGACTCTCCCTTGCGTTCACAATTTCCTCTCGGTATCCCTGAGAACGCGAGGCCCGACAAGCATGACACAGTTGATGAAGTGCTAATGACTTACATCAAAGAACTAGCAGAAGGCATTACAGTGCCTGCCCCACTAGTCTTTGCACATCCATACAAAAAAGGCAATGGGTCAGTTTCAACCGAGTTCGATTGGTTGGTTCACAAATTAAATGAAGACCTTCGATAAACAGATCTAACGGAACAGCAAAGCATCGCCTTTAGTACTAGACCAATATTACTTAAAAGATTTCACAAGGACTCCTCGAGTCTTTCAGAACAACCACCAGCACCTATTGAGCTTGTAAGATGTGAACCCCAATCACACCTTCATCGCACTGGCCATTATCCTACGACAGTGACCCGGCGAGGAAAGAAACACAGCATCTCTCATACAACTGTTGTACATATACATTCGTTATTATTATGGTCATGTGTAATGTATCGTTATCTTCATACGCATTGCACTACCAGCTTTCCAATCATTTGTATATGAACTTCAGTCCTGTATCCTGTACCATTGCATATTTGCATATATATATATATATATATATATATATATATATATATATATATATATATATATATATACATATATATATTCTATCTATTAACAAACACAAATGTTTGTACTTAATCCCTGTTCCTACCTGCCGGTTGACAGGTGCTACAATTCCCCACGCACAAGACCTTGACCTGTGCATATTTTCTGTGAATAAATTAGTAAGCTGTGAGCTCCGACCCTTACTCGCACCCTTCGTTACAAGCTCATTCAGCTTCTGAAGATTGAATGTTCAGATCCATGATGCGATCCTTCTCAGACATGCTACTGTTTACTTCGATGCCTCACATGCAGAATGATCAATTTCTCGAAGTTGTTTAGAAGTTAGAAGGGTATTGTTTTGGAAACCTGAAAGAAGACCTGATACCGATGCTAGGACGAAAAAATTAAAAAATCGCACCAATCAAGATAAAACTTTTTAAAAGAGGCTTCCTTAAAGATCAAGAATGAACGCGATTACTTTGTGATTAGAATCATCTACATGTGAAAGGGCAGGACACAGACTTTTTGAAAGAGGTAGCTGATGAATGTTGAGAGGGGAAGAGACAGAAAAAATCCATCAGGTACAGAATGTAGATCAGAAAAAATGGTATATGACGCACCGACCGTTGCAACAAAAGTCAAATAAAAAGAAAATACGCACTTACTAGGAAGGATACCACAAGAAGACTTCTTAGTTAACAAAGCTTAATGCCAATGCCAAGCCCATCAAGATAAATACCACAAGGCTCAACGGTAAGTGGTCATGATCACATATTGGAAAGGATGGTAAACTTTCAAAAGCTATCCTTTTATGGCATCTATTCTTATGATCAACGACGATCAGTAAATAGTTACAGACCACTCTAACTACATGACAGGAGCAGAAAGACAGTTAAGAGTAATTACTAACAATTACTCCAACTGTCGTGTGTATGTGCGCTGGCAAACAACCAAATAATATAAAACGTCGGTTCGAGTACCCTAAGCCGATGGACACCTCCTGTTAAACTGTGTGAACAGGATAATGAGTCTCTCCTCGTACCACCTTCATAACCGGATATTGTTATTATTAAAATAGTTTAACCAGACCACTGAGCTGACTATCAGATCTCATAGGGCTTGCCCCAAGGATTAGAATGAGGTATCAGGCCTCAGCCATGGGGACCAAACAGGTCATTGGGGATGGTGACGAATGAAAATATCAAAAAATAAAATAAATTAATTAAAAAATCAAAATTAAAAAAATGCACAACGCATATGCTTTTCCACTGGAACACATGCACACATTAAATACATTCACTCATGTTCCCATACATAAAAAATATTAAAATTCAGAATAAGTTACGCGATATTCGAAGTCCCTTGTTGGCCGAGTGGAATTCGCGCTCGACTACCAATCCGGTGGTAATAAGTTCGATTCTCGGCTCGGCCAACGTGGAACCAGAGGAATTTATTTCTGGTGATAGAAATTCAATCCTCGATATAATGTGGTTCGGATCCCACAATAAGCTGTAGATCCGTTGCTAGGTAACCAATTAGTTCCTAGCTACGTAAAAATGTCCGTTGCTAGGTAACCAATTAGTTCCTAGCTACGTAAAAATATCTAATCCTTCGGGCCAGCCCTAGGAGAGCTGTTATTCAGCCCAGTGGTCTGGTAAAACTAAGATATACTTAACTTTTTACGCGATATTCTTAAATTGATTGTAAGGTTAACCCCGCCTCCTAGTAAACACTTGGTTTTACCTAACACTTGCATCAGTCTAGTGAAAGTCGAAAATGTCGAAATGAGGCCAACGTGGCAAAAGTGCCAGTGAATCTTCATACAGGAAAGGTTACAAGGTCGACAGAATGTCGTTCCATACTGGACATACGCACTCACCTTCTAGCTATCTTTAAACTATGGAAGAGAGAAACGGCAAAATGAACAAGACTATAAGGAAAATAGATAATATTTTTATATTGATATTGCGATCTTTCTACGTGTCTTAACTCAGCCATTGGATCGCCTTAATACTATCGCTAAAATAAGAAAAAAAATTGCAAGGGTACAAAATTAAAAGAGGAAGAAATTCCTACATATATCATGCAAACGGGTTAACTCTTCCATTGCCTTGTAATAAATCCTAATTCTGTAGGTTATTACGTAAACCGGACCAAACAAAACCTGACTCGCGTAAATCCTTGATGCATTGTGCATAGTAAATTATCGAGGAACGGTATTTTGTTATGAAAATGACTCCAGAATTTCAGTATTTTTTCCGCTGGAAATAGAATTCATTATCCAACTTATATTCAAACGAAGATCAAGGACAAAATTGCTTTTGGATTTAAAATATTTTTATTTTACAAAAAGCACTGAAAAATGAGATGGTGAAACCAAGTCAATACGACATTAAATTCTACAATGTAAACGCAACTGTAAGTCAACCATTT
>NC_087212.1:70696025-70723525 GCF_015104395.2 Macrobrachium nipponense | reverse complement strand
GGCTTTGTCTGTTCGTCCCGCCCGCTCTGTTTCTGTCCGCCCTCACATCTTAAAAACTACTGCGGCTAGAGGGCTGCAAATTGATATGTTGATCAACCACCCTCCAATTATCAACCATACCAAATTGCAAAAATCTAGCCTCAGTAGTTTTTATCTTAATTTAAGGGTGGTAGTCATGATCGTGCGTCTAACAACGCTAGAGACAGGCCACCACCAGGCCGTTGCTGAAGGTTTCATGGGCTGCGGTTCATACTGCATTTATATGTTGTACACAGAACTGGTTACGCCGAAGCATATTTTTACTTGTTCTATGTCGTCACCTTTTTTTATGGCAATTGCGGACACGTTTCATCAATGTCTGAGAGTGGAAAGGGACAAATAAAAGCCGCCGCTTCTCGAATTACCGATGGATTAGACAGCGTGGAATTCCGCCTCATTAATTATACGAAAATCAACGCCGAGCTTCACCACTGATGTTAAGATTCAGCTGTCACCCTTGCCGCTGCTCTTGGTGCAATTTAGTGAATATGAAATTTAGGTGGCAAAACAATATAGAGGGCAAACGCTACAGACTAGAGTAATCATAACTACAAAATATCACCCTTTACATCATCACTGTTATTCGGGCCTCATCAAACGCCGTGATACAGTTTTCTCTTCTGAATCTTCTCATGTCAAGATGTAACCTTACTGAATATCTAACTGACAAAGAAATTGCAAATTCAACATTTTAGATTTACTCTGGTAATTTGAAACCTTACCTCTCACCAGGAGATTTAAAACTTTATTAAACTGTAACCAGACATTGTACAATATGACAATACAGTACGTAAAATGAGCCACAGCCTAATTTCAGAATCTATAATTTAAAGGTCTTTTACTGAAAATGTAAAACTCAGAATTATCCTCCAATTGACATAAATGATTCAGGATGTTCATAAGTACTGCTATCCATGATATAAGCAAACGAGCATTTAATCATTATCATCATCATCATCATCATCAGCTTTTCCCTTGATGTGACTGAGCAGGAAATGAGTTCTCTCCGCTTCCCTCCGTCCAGTGGATTTTCTGACCCGGTTTCCGACGGGTCTGGATCATCATGGACCTTTTTTTCCCCCAATTTCCTAGGTTTCCCTACAGAAATGAATATCTGATTTAGGCCAAAGGCCAATCACTGGGACCAGTGAGGTCATTCAGTGCTGAAACTGAAATTGACAGTAAAAGTCTGGAAGATGTAACAGCAGTAAAACCTCGCAGTAGCACTATAAATCAATTGTTAGGAGAGGGTGGAAAGTAAGATGGAAGAGATTGAATATGAAAGGAGGTACAGTAAAAGGAACGAAAGGGGTTACAACTAGGGGCCGAAGGCACGCTATGCAAAGCACCCTAAGTATGCCTACAGTGCATAGGATGAGGTGCACTGACGACATTAATCCCCTAGAGGAAAGGCCTTCCAGTACATCTTTCTCCTGACTTCCACATCTATTGGAAAAAGGACACGATCTTTCAACTGCACAGCAGCCATAAACCTTAAGTAATCTGTAGTCCCATTTTTTCCAAGATCTCTTCCATTTTATATCTTATTACCTATGCATCAGTGGCATCGTGTAGTATAGTCCTAATTATATTCCTCGTAATTATTTGTTCTCTCTACAAATGGAATATTTATTTCTCCCAGTGGACAAACCAACCTCTGCAGTGGATCTTTTTCTTAGTGCCTCCAATCCATGCTTCACGACCAGCTTCTTTCTGAGGTGACCAGAAATGTTCTACCTCTTAAAGGACCAGTTCATCCACTACAATATGATTCTCTACTTCCTTTTCTCCTGCATTCGCTCTTCATACTCATTCCAGGAACTGAAATGTCTCTTACTTATGTCCTACAATGTTCAAGATCTGCACAAAATTGCAACCATTATTTTTCAAACATCACAACTGCAATCCGCAAAAATTGGCTTTTGCATACAACCACGCAAAGAAACCTGAGCGCATAAAGACTTCCTCAGATGAAGGAATGCATACCCAGTGTTCCCTGGGGATCATAGTCAAGATGTGCATTCTGGTCTCAAGGTTATTTTTTCACCCTGTCGGGTTGCTCCACACGTCAAAACATGTCAGTCCCGTGACCCACTATCTCACTAATAGCTTTTGCTGGTGAGGTTTTCCCCTCCGTTCTTGTATTTTCATTTACTAAGACGATAAGCCAATTTCAGTTAAACTGAGACCTTAACTGCAATTTATTCAAAATGTTAAACATATAGGAAAATAAAAATTAATTACCTAAATGAAACGTGGAAATTAGCTTTGAACAAAGTTCTCTCGTTTTCAGTAAAATATTCAACAAAATTGAATACAAATTCAACTTTTGGGCCGTGCAAAACTGCGATAACTTACCTGTCGAATGATATATAGTTCATTGCTATCTATACCTGTTATTGAGCACAGAAGGGAAAGAAAATTGAATCATACAATTTTGTGATATTCAACCGGAAAGTTTGGCTACGGGCTGAAACCGTTTACCAATCATTTTCTATAGGCGTCAGTGTGAAGTTACTTTTCATATAGTAGCAGAACTTATCCTAGTAAGGACAAATTTCTAGTTAGGAAAAACATTTTTAAAATGTCCAAAGTCAGCCGATGACAGAAATTGCTATCGTTTTCCGTCAACAGAAATAATGATATAAAAGTATTTACAATTTTCTGTTACTTGCAAAATTAAGATTAACTGCATTTTGAAGGATATATAGTTTTTAGAGAAAGAGAAAGAACGGTGTGTGTGTGTGTGTGTGTGTGTGTGTGTGTGTGTGTGTGTGTGTGCAGATTTTCATACGCCCAACACGCTACCTGCTTCCATGCGGCAAGTATCTCATAATGTAACCTACAATTTTTTTTTTATGATACACTGACATAATTAAAAGTGAATATATAAAAATCTTACCTTAGCGAGAAGCGTCATGAGCATCTCTCCGAGGTTCAATTGTAATGAGGAGCCGACGGCTCATCAGACTCTCAACGGTCAGTATCGGATTATTCACGTGTATCGAGAAAGCAATTTCCATTCGCTTCCAATAGTTTCCTGTGCACCTCCTTCAGGTGAATTCAAGTATATAAAGTTTGCATTCGTGTCTCATTACTTTTATCCATAACTACAAGAAGTGAATTCAAGTGACTTGCTTACGTATATTGCTATTTTAATCATTGTCTTTTTATGTGCATGCAAAGGAATTCACATACCTCCCATTTCCCCGTGTGTCTACAAGAGTAAGTTTAGATAAACAGCTTACATTTAAATCACAATTTTCCCCATGCACCTACAAAGACGGAATTTCAAGTATGCAGTTTACATGCATATCTATTTTCTGGCATAAAGACTATGCACTAGGTATTACTGTTTTATTATTAACGTATTACAGAATAAGTCGGCAATTTAACTTATTTCTTTCCTTAAACGACTACTGTAATCCAAAGCTTCAAATTCTTTTTTTCGCTCCGAATAAATGGAACAGAACAGTTGTTTGTGTCTGCTAAATCATGCATAGATTTAACGACAGAATCATACCTGTCTTATCCTCACTGTATCAACTACTACAACATTGTAGTACACGTGCAAGGTTTCACGATTAGTGCTATTATATATGCGAACTACCGGCGTTCAATCAGCACTGATATGAAGTGAATACGCTATTTAATGGCGATTGCATATTCATCGCAACAATAATACAGATAATTTTTTTTTTTTTTTTTAATCAGTGGTAATGATGAATCGAAACAAGTGATATGAACCAAACACGTTATCATATGCTCAATATTGCCTATTTCGCTATCCAAAAATGATGTTGGAAATAGAATAAAAAAAATGGTAACAAGTTTAACTGAGCTTATTTTCCAAATGCGATCAATAGGATTATTATGCAAAATAATTACAG
Organism: Macrobrachium nipponense; assembly: GCF_015104395.2. NCBI lineage: Eukaryota > Metazoa > Arthropoda > Malacostraca > Decapoda > Palaemonidae > Macrobrachium > Macrobrachium nipponense. The sequence continues at coordinate 70,719,596 of NC_087212.1, read as the reverse complement.
CTCTCTATGTAAAATTCACAGATGGTATAAATAAAAACATGAGATTTGAAACGATCACTGATGAGCAATGAGGACGAGCACGATGACAGGATAACATCAATTTGTTTTTGTTTACGCCAACTTCGAAAATTCGAATCTTTATTAGATAAAAGAGATTAGAGGAAGGTTCCGCGGCTGCTGCCGTTTTAAAAACTCGTCCAATTTGTTAATCAACTGATTTCATTAAAAAAAAATAGCGTTTTAATTAGCAAGGTCATCGATACTATGGAATTAAATTTCGATGTAAGTGCTCATGAATCAAAATTGGCCTTCTTACAAACGAAATCCTTCCAATTTTGGAGAATCACTGGACCTTACCTAGGATGGAATATGTCTTTCCTAAATAGTGACCCCCAAGGATTTTCGGGGGTCGTTATCTAGGAATAAATATTTCTTGGGGGTCATTATCTTCATATAATTTACAGTCCTTTGTTTATGTTTTTACGGTAATCTCTAGCGGGCTTGTACTAGACAGGCCGCAAAGGTGGATACATACCGAGTTAAACCCTCCGCACTATCTAGGAAAGATCCGAATCTTGAATCCAAACTTTAAAAAGAATAGATAGACAAATTTCCAAAGCTATTACTATTATGGCCCCATCGAACATAATGCCCAGGGCGTGCGGTCCCATTATGCCTTCAGCCATACCTCTCGTTCTCAAACGCTTTCCTCTCAACACTTTTTTTCTGTATTCATATAGATCAAGAGTTCAGAACTTTAGATATATTATTAACATTAATCTCAAGTTTTCCCTGACAACCCTTTTTCCTGTTTCAATCGGGTCTGCGCTGTGTGATGGTGATGAAACTATCCTAAGGCTTTTGTTGAAACAAAAATATTTAAATCCGGACCACAGGCTTCTGTGAGAAAAAAAAAAAAAAAAAAACTCATCGAAAACTATAATTTCAAGAATACTTTTCACATAACACCAACGGAAGATCAATTCACATCAATCAAACCAGGCAGTAACGTTAGAAACAATTAGAACAATAAGCAGTTCAGTTGACATTAAATTTCTCTGCCTTACAACGGGAATCATCTTGAAATTGTAAAACATTATCAAAATAGTTTAACCAGTACACTGAGCTGACTATTAGCTCTCATAGGGCTGGCCCGAAGAATTTGAGTGAAATAGGACCAAATAGGTCATTCGGTGTAGTAATGAATGAATGAAAATTAAACTACAAACTGCGCAAAGGCATATGCTTTTACACTGAAACACACGCACTCAATAAATGCATTCAATTGTTTCCATATATACATACATACATACATACATACATACATACATACATACATACATACATACATACAACGTTACATACAACATACATACATACAATACATACATACATACATACATACATACATACACTTAAAAAAATAAAATGAAAATTTAAAAAAAAATGAAAACTAAAAATTATAACTGAATAAGTTAAGTAACATTTAAACTTTTTTATTAATTAAATATCAAATACGTTTCGTACCTTCATTTATTTTTCTATGTCATTAATTAAATTACAGTTCTTTATTAATACTAAAAATTGGAATGACTGCAAATGTAGAAGATTCCGATAAAATTCTCCTTATTAATCTATTTCAAAAAGCTGATAATCGCTGTATTCACCTGGGAAGTGTTTTGCAAAAAGATTTCGGATCTGGAAAAAAAAAAACACCTTAGGCAGTTAAGAAAAGGTAGGATAGGACTTATGCATAGTGCGGAATGTTAGGAAAGCTAAGTCTCGCAAGCTTCAAATCAACGTCAGCGTAGCTGCTTCTTTTCCGTACTCAATTATAGTTTTCGAAGTGGCTGTTGGTACGGCAGGCTACCGTGCTCCTAAAACTATACTCTGTTTTTTTCCATCTGTCCTCCCGCCTGTGGTGTTTGCGTATGGCAACACTGCGTCCTGGGCTCTAGATAGTTACATTCAGCTTACATTCAACAATTATAATAATGTCCTATTTTGAATATTAACGGTGTAACTCGAATACAGTAAATCATTAAAACACTTTTCAATTGCAAATGTACACCCAGATATCCATTTATTTAACTAAAACTTACTCATAGCGTAACTATTTAAAGCCTGGGACGCAGTGTTACTATACGAAAACACCACATGCGGATGGACAGATGGAAAAAAACAGAGTATAGTATTATTGATACAGAACTTACTTCGCTTCCGTTAGACTTCCGTAGACATCCAGGAACTAATGCGCATGCGCACAGATTCGTAAACATGCAAAAGGAGGGAAATTCGATAGTTTTGATAGGTTAAAGCAAGCTGTTCAAGAGTTCTATCGCCTGAATTTTATCCAGCTAGACAAAAGAGACTCTAGAACCATTGCATCTTACGCAAAACGTGTTCCTGGAATGAATCTTGAAACAGCAAACCATGCCTTGCGGTTTGCAGAGGTAGAGATTTCTGCTGCATCCATGGAGGAAACAACAGAAAGTCCAGATCAGCAGGTTAAAGCCTAAATCAATAGCACAAAACAATAAGGTAAGGGTACTAATTCCGGACTAATAACTCTCCCTTTAACGGTACTGCGTGTCGGCGAATACATGGCCACCGATAGCGCTGCTGAGCCGCTAGGTCCCGAATTCAGGACTCATAGCCACTGCCTATATCTTTATCCCGTGTCCAGTAGAAATAAAACTTGTGAAAAATCTGGGACAGTGTATTTTATTATCGATAATTCCCCTCTCCCCCTTCCTCCTCAATTCATATCTATGAAATTATAAGCCTGGGACATGACAGAGGATATGACGCCTCATTAAGAAAAAAATTACAACTCAATGCGTACAATCAACGTGGCCTCTGAGATGCGTATAGTCTAGCAAACATTACTTCACGAGGAGCATTGATGTCTGATTTAGTATCACAAAATGGCGTACAAAATCCTGGGTCATCGATGAAATTTCTAGCATGAATATATATTGCAGAACATGATTATCAAATGAAATCACATTGGCCACCCAGCTTTTTTTCTCATAAAAAGCATAGTGACAACAGTACATACAACTGCATGTGAGTCTTCTAATGCAAAATGCAATGCTCAAAATTACTTTGAGTTACAGTAAAATGCATCGAGCCAAAATTAAGTGAACACCGGCTACTTGAGTTCACCATTTGAGACACAAAGGTAAAAATCAGACTCGAAAACTTTCATAACGGGAAAAACAAACCTTACAAAGTCAACAATCAGACAAATCCATTTGGAGACCAATAAATTTCCGGAACTCCCCAAAAAATTTTCGACCCATCAAACTTCAAGGGCAAGGCCTGTTAGCAACTAATGGAATTTCTCCCTGCCAGCAAGAAGAATCTCTCTCTCTCTCTCTCTCTCTCTCTCTCTCTCTCTCTCTCTCTCTCTCTCTCTCTCTCTCTCTCTCGTGTGTGTGAGAGAGAGAGAGAGTATTCTCTTGGAAATTACCTGAAAACCTCACCTAAGTAAGGCGACCACTTCCACCGCCAGATTCAGATTTCCTCGTGAAACACTGGGGGTCTTATTATATGATCTGCATCCGTCCAAAATTCATATAAACATAACGTAGCAGCCGAGGAAATCATGGGAAACACCAGGAAAGGCAGTGATACCACAAAAAATATAAATACAAAATACTTTAAATAAAAAAATTATGCTGGCCACACCAATATTTTTTCATCGAGAAAGAGAGACTAGTAGAATAGCGGCTGTCACTACTTCTTGGTGAGCAACTTATTAATATAGTGTACAGTGGGAAGCTTACACTAAATATGTTTTAATCCAACACTTAAATACATTTTTATTTTATCACAATGGACCCTCTTGGAGGGTAATTAACCTGCTTACTAGTTCAGCCACAGACAAGACCTCTGTATAATTATTTTTACTATAGTCCTGTTCACTGACCGACACGGACCTTCTTTCAAAAGGATAATCATAATGATAAAAAATATGATAGAAACGAGATGATACAGGAATTTTGAATTCTAGAATAAAAATAGAGATGGCTAGATATATAAGAATAAGACTTTTCTATTTAGGTTAAGCGGAAAAGCAAAACTTACAACCTTATCTCCAACAGATACCTACTTCTATTCAGGCCTCACGGCCATTAATTCTCTCTCTCTCTCTCTCTCTCTCTCTCTCTCTCTCTCTCTCTCTCTCTCTCTCTCTCATAAAGAAGCATTCTCTGCAATCTTCAAACGACTAATGACCAGACAAGATCTTATTATTCCACCACAGAGAGAGAGAGAGAGAGAGAGAGAGAGAGAGAGAGAGTAATGTTTCCGGTGTGTCAACAAACGCCAGAAGCAGAGAGAGAGAGAGAGAGAGAGATGAGAGAGAGAGAGAGAGAGAGAGAAAAGTGTAAAGGGATGTGCAACGGAATAACAGGATAAACAAGAGCAACTGCGAATACGAGGGGAGGAATGGCAAAAGCAAACACCTTGAAAAACGGACGATGGGTAATAGACAAAGATCAATATCAGTATAGAACACACCGCCACATGCAAGGATGGAAGATTGAATATCTTGAATAATAACCAGGAGTCAGAGGGATTTGACTGTGCAAGCATCCAACGTAACAAATATCTTCATAATAATCCTGGCTTATATGGATTTTAATCAATAAATAAATGAATACAAATATCTATCATCCGGCGTCAAATAATTAACCGATTGATTGTGGATGCTACAAATGGCGGAAAAAATTAAAAGTTTCATATCAGAAATATAATAAAAGTTAACCATTTCTCTATTTCCATATACACACATACACACAATATAAATATATATATAATATAAATTGAAATACAATATAAATCTACTTATAATATATATATATATATATATTATCTATATATATAATATATATATATATATATATATATATATATATATATAGATATAAAATATAAACCAAATATAAATATACCTATTATATATATTAATAATATATATAGTATATATATATATATTAATATATATATAGTCATATATATATACTATATCTATATATATATATATATATATCTATCTATATATATATATATATTAATTTTATAATATATATATATATATATATATTATTATATTATATTATAATATATTACTGGATATCTATATGATTTGAAATCTGTTTAGAAGTTCCGCCACCGTAACAAATATATATAATTGCTATATATTACAACCCTCCCAGATAATTGTAGAGAGGATAAAATGTCCTTCTCTGTCACGTCCCCAAAGGAGGAGCCTGTGTCTTAAAATTGTCAATACTGGGACATTCGATTAATAAATGTCTCACTGTCAAGGACACAACACAGTCATTGGCATATAGCGATATGACCAAAGAGATACTGATGATGTAATATTGCACATCTTTTGGTTTCTTTCAATATTTTCCGAAACAGACTGCCAAAGGTTTTTCAAGAGGATATGTTTCCTCATATAGAAGTAGCCATCTCCTAGATAAAGGGGTGACTGCTGACTTACAAGCTGATCACCTTGCTCGTTCCCAACCAAACCAACATTAGAAGACCATCAGCAAAAAAATCAGGTCCATATATATAAAATTACTTCCATTCGCAGTTAAAACTTTCTCTATGGCCTTTAAAACTTCTTGCAGTTCTGTTGTAAAAATAGATGGCGGCAGCTGACTTTGAGCCATTCGTGAAAACTGCTTTGGGGGTTAGGGGGGAACTTAACCGAATACCTAGCTGGTAAAATCTCCATCCTTGGCATGTTTAATTGCCTAGTTGTAAATTTTACCCCAAAAGTAAATGGTTGAGGTTACTCGGGGTGATTTTCATAATATTTCCAATACTTTCCATTCTGATACAAATCTGGTTAAGGACTTTGGGAATCTCTGAAATTTGTACCATCTACGAACCGGTGGACGTTGGTAATGAAGCACTAGATGCATCTCACCAGCATCTACAAGCATGCTCTCACTGAGAGATGATTTAAATGCTCCAGTAGTCAATCGTACTCCTCCATGATGAATTGAATTAAGCATTTTAGGGCTAAAAGCTTTGCTGAAGTATACACTTCACACTGATAAGTTAACTTTGAAAAGACCAAGGCTTTGGATAGCAGTCTCTACATCCGAGTCTGGTCAGCACCCCACAAATTGTGAGACAGAACTTTCAGCACATTCAATACTTTCAAACATTGTGTCTTAGTATATTTCAGATGTGGAAGCCAAGTCAGCATGCTATCAATAATGAACCCAAGAAACCTCGTTTCACCAAAACACGGAATTCTCTGCCAATGTATAAACTGATATGGATCAGAATGAAATCCTCTTATATAGCAAAAGTGCAAGGTTACGTTTTTACTAGCAGAAAACCTAAAACCACTCATCTCAGCCCACTTTACTACATTAGCAATGCAGAACTGAATGCGGCGTTCAGCCATTGCCATCCTGAGAGACATACACTTGATATAGGATAATGAAGCCTCCAACGAGGCCGACACTCTTGCGTATAACTAGAGCAACCTCCAGAGAGGCAGGAGTGCCAGGCATATCTGGCACGGCCAAAGAGGAGGCAGGAGCACGTGACTAATGGCGCAGCCTCTGAAGATGCAGGGCCACCAGAAACAACAGGCAAAGCTTCCAAAGAGACAGGACTACCAGATATGATTAGTGCAACCTCCAAAGACAGGAGCACGTTTCACCACTGATTTTCTCTTTGCATTGCCAAAGTAAGAGTTTCTGGTAGAATTTATATTTCTTCTTCTGTTAGCAGCAAATGATTGAAAAGGATATTCCTGGTCTAACATCTTGGCTTTCAACCTGTTTAGCTTCTGTAAATATAATGCATTCCATTATCCCTGTGGTCTGTACTCCCTTTTCTATGATGTACTAATTATACTACACATCACAATTCTGTGATAAAGATGGATTTCGCAATGTATACATTTTCCTTTCTTAAAATATACACCATACTTTGGTTCAATGGGATATACTACTTAACCTTAAAACGAAACCATGCTGTTTTCATTATATTACGAAAGCAAGTCAAGTTACATGTCCTAATTAAATTTGGAAATGAAACTAACACTCCATTGATATTCTTCATTCTTTCTACTGTATTCACACCTTGATATTTTAATTCATTTACAAGTTTCTCTTCTCAGTATGTCATCAGCTAGGATGCAAACATCACTTCCATGGAATCATTACAAAAAGCATGTACCGCCCAGTCTACTTTAACTCCAACAAGATCTTGCAATAATGCTTTTAATTTTTCACTTTCTTTTGCTGAGGCCGATTCTTCTGTCAACTTTCCGCAGCCTTCATGTGATATCTTAGGCTCTTGGCCACAACACTTCATGTGGTCTCTTTATACATTAAAAATGTCACAATTAGAATCTTCCAGATTAAAGGTCAAAGGTTTCAAATATTCCTGGTCAAATTTCACATGCATTTCTGGTTAATTTCACTTTGCCCCGTGCTGGAGTATAGGGTTCCAGTGCAGTCACCAAGTTAGAACTGTTCTCTGCCATACCAGAAGTCGTAGGAAGTTTAGGATTTGTATTCATTGAAAGAATAGCAGTAGATTCGCCCAGAATGAGGTCCCTCTTATCAGGGAAGCCCAACAGGGGAAGGAGCAATACTGTTACCTACAATGGATATACACAATACCCTCAGTGCCTTAGGGGTCGTCAGACCATTGACATTGGGGGCATGTTTCAGCAAAAAAATTTCCCCTCGCTCAGGTATTGTAGTTCTACGGGTGGGGTGGTATGCCGTTCAACCCCACCCTCCTCCAACTTACAAGAGCAGCGATTTCCGTAATTAAATACCATGCAACGAAAGGGGAAGAAAGGAAGGGGAAAATGGACAGAATGAGAAGTAACAGTTATCGGTTACAATGTTCGGTTGACTCAACAAGAGAGAGATTATGCGTAAAAGAGCATGCACTCCTTGTAGTGGATCCCTAACCCCTTTCATCTCGTCAAGGGGTTGGCATCAGGGGGTGGCATAAACTAATTAACGTGAAAAATAAAACTCACAGCTCGCCAGCGACAAATTTATTAAATTTATCATAAATTCGCAACAGAATGATTAACTTGTTTAACAACCAAGAACCAAAACAGCAGCAGAAACAACCAAGTAGATGACCAATCAAAGTCCCAATACCAAAGTCAATACAAGACTATTTTACATAATTGTTACTCTAAATAACACTTTACAAAGAATATTCCAGATAAGGAAAGAAATCAGAGTCACGTATGGATACCATGATCACAAAAGTAGCAGACCAATCGCGATCTATTATATCAATAAAAAATTAATAGACGAAAATAGTTCAGTGACTTCGAAAGTGAGAGTAATTTTGTTGTTAAATATCCTAAAGTAGAGAAAAATATCAGTATTTAAAAAAGTAGATATAGGAACTAAGCGTCAGGAAACATTTCCATAAAAAAGGGAGCAAAAAGACTGAATGCGCTGTTGGCAAATAAAAGAGGGGGCATTCAACTTTAGAAGGAACCTGAAAGGAGAGACTTACTATGGCACAAAGGAAACGTTACCTGCCAGAAAGACCCGATTACTGTTCTAAACCGGGGCCGAAATAAAATCCTTTGAAGACATCAGTTTTCTATAGTTGAGGAAAAGTTAGAAATACTTTCATATATCATAAACACAGTAACAAGAGGATGACAACGTAACCAAATGTTTATCATTTAAAGTTGAATGGAAAAATACGAGATACAAAATGTAAGAAACAAAAATACACACAGAAAATGAATAACGAGATGCCATGAACGTGTACAATGATACCTAGATTAACAAGTGGGAAGCATGAGTTCAAGTAAAGAATGGACAGCTGGGAGTACAAAAGGTCAGCTATTCAATATCACAGTTTCATCTTTCATGGGTGGATACACTTCCAGATCTAGTTTCCTATAACGCATGAAAATTTATACATATAAATAAATAAATATATATATAATATTATATATATATATATATATATATATATATATATATATATACATATATATATATACACACACACACTTATGCATACTAACAATATGTGTAAATATAAAAACATGTGTGCCCACATTACAATAATTTTATACTAGTTTTCCGAATAATTTGTAATGAATTTTTACCAATTATTCAAAGACGAAGAGAGGAAAACAAATATAGCACGCGTACTTGGCAATCTATGGCTCTCCCATACAAACCTGTCTACAATCTACACTATACGTATATATATATATATATATATATATATATATATATATATATATAATATATATATGTGTGTGTGTGTGTGTGTGTGTGTGTGTGTGTGTGTGTGTGTGTGCGCGTGTGTGTGTGTGTGTATAATGTTTTCCTAATTAGGTACACATCTTCGGGGTACAAAGTAAAATAAAAAAAATAGACATCAAAAGGGAACATCATATAGTCAAGATTAAAGCCCTTAACATGTAACCACAAACAGAAGTTTAATAATAACTAGAGATACTTTAACTAACACTCGTTACTCATATTGGAGTTAATGGAACGAGCACTTGTTAAAAGGTCACATTGGGGTTCCCAACAGTTTATATATTTTATATATTTAATATATATTTATTATAATAATATATATATATATATAGATATATATATTTATGATATATATATATATATATTATATACCATATATAGAAAAAATCACCAAATGCACAAAAAAGGTACTAGCTGTTTGTCCTCTTCTAACTACATAACGATATTGTTTAATACAGTCATCGAGTTCTTTGCCAGTTCGACCCAAATGTTTACTAATAAATACAGCACTTAGAATATTGTAATTACAAGCAGTATTTCGTTTGCATGAATACGTATATCAGTAATAAATCACAAAATTGAACATGACAAATATATACGTGAATAACCACTAGGAACGTGAAAATTAAAAGACCAAGTACCAACGCTTTCGGGTATTACGTATATGTCATCCGGTTACAAGTAAAAATGTAAATTATTAGCTTCAAAAGTTTGGAATAGCTATGGCCAGTTCCTTGTCGCCTGTGCTTAGCAACATATGTATAGAAATTTTGGAACTAAAAATGTTGCCAGCTATTTTGGCGAAGGGTGCGTTCTTTGGTTTGGTATGCTCCATGACATATTCCGTGTTTGGCCTATATCTGAGAATTTGAACAGCTTCTTGGACAAGTAAATAATAAAAAGTTCGATGCATAGCTGTAAAAATGGATCTTCCTTTTTTGTAATCAGCTGTCTGCCAGTGGAGCTTTTTTTTTTTTTTTTTTTTTTTTGCGAAATTAACATATCTTGAACAGACATTGACAAATTTATAAGATGATAGAGAAGTAGAGAGATCCACATAGGAAAATGAAAATGGTATGCCTCAGAAAATGCCCAACAGTTTCGTCCTCCAATGGACCTCTTCTTCGAGCGTTTATTAAGGAAAGAGATAGATTTTACAGTGTATGTAGCCAAGAAAGGCCTAAAATTTTTAAACATACAGTTACGAAAAACTAGAAGTTGGAGCTACAATCTGCTGAATAGTTTGTAGCTCCAACTGCTAGTTTTTGGAAACTGTATGTTTTAAAATTTTAGGCCTTTCTTATATCTATATATATATATATATATATATATATATAGATATTATATATATATATATATATATATATTATTGTAAACTTTATCTCTTTCCTTAATAAACGCTCTAGGAAGAGGTCATTGGAGGAAGAGACGTTGGAATTTTCTGAAACATACCATTTTCATTTTCCTATGTGGAATAAAACTGAAATATATATATATATATATATATATATATATATATATATATCTATATATACATATATAGTATATATATACATATACATATATATACATACATACATATATATAGATATTTTATATATATATTATATATATATGTAGTATGTATATATATATATATATATAATAAAAATTTACCTCCCTTCCTTATAAGGTATTTTAAAGTATTTCACAAAAAAACGACTTTCCACTAGCAGACACTTGACTACAAAAAAGGAAGATCAGTTATTCTTTACCCGAGAACATTTTCACAGCTATGCCTCGAAGGTACTTTACCCTTAAAGGGGAGTTTCCCCTCAAATGTTTAACCTTCAGCCATCTCATTCCGTTTTTTAACTTTTTATTAGCAAGAGTTATTCCTCAGCAGCAGGGATGCATGGAAACATTACAAAGAATAATTGAAAACACTACATAAAGTTATTAAAATGGAATGGAATATAGAGTTATGGCCAAAGGCCAAGCACTGGGACCTATGAGGTCATTCAGCTCTGGAAGGAAAATTGAGAGAAGGTAGGTTTAAAGAAACGCACACAAAAACAACGATATTATTTCAGATTAAGAACTTAAAAAAGATTTTTAAAAAAATGCAAAATAGGGAAGGCAATTTACAACATAGCTGCAACTTTAACACAGCAAGAATCAATCATCACGCCAATAAAAATGTAAAGAACAATTTTACATTACCATAATAAAAAACGAATGAAAAATCATCAAAATAACAGCTATAACTACTACAAAGAATATTTATATAATAAAGATGAAATCAAGGTAATTTAACACAATACCCAATCCCGTTTTACTAGCCACATAATTTTAACAAACCAAATATATGACGAAAATCAAACCTGGTTATAATCTTTCTTGGGAAGTCTCGTACGAGAGACGATTGGCATCATGATTCCAAAGCACACTTCCATACAGACATAAAAGAATTCGTAAAAATGAGAATATTATCTTACAAAACCTGAGCAGGAACTCCTCTGCATCTCACACATTTAAAGAAAGTTTATCAGTTTAATCCTTTTATTATAAAAACGATACACCTTGAAGATATTATAATTGTAATTCCTATAATCGAAGATTTAAACAGACAGGGATTGGTCATTTTTTAAAAACTAGCCCACCATCACAGAGAACTGGGTCTCTCTTTCCCAATCAAGTATAACCATCCGTTGACAGACACTGCGACAGGTCATAGGAGTGCGAAAGGATGGCTGCAAGGGCATAATGCAAACTGATCGCCCAGGTCATCACTTGAGCACAGTGATGACTACAAGATAGGAACATTCAGAGGGTCAGTGTCGGGTCATGACGGGAAGAAGCCCGTATGTAAAGTACAGTAAGTGCGGTCCACAACAGGAAGTTGTGACTGGCGAGTCAGTTACAACTGTCTCTTCAGCCTCCCGGAGTCATTATCTGTCAGCATCATGAGTAGATGCTTAAGTCCTTTCACCAGAGTGAAAAGAGAAAGTGGGAGTAAACACCCCGATTCTCCTGCCCCTGAATCACATGTGGGAAGGAATAGTTTCTGAGGTTAAAAACCCCGTTGCCCCAGAAGGAGGAAAAGAAAAAAAGCAGCAGGATAAAGACTGCTGTGTTACGAAAGAAAATGCGGGATAAAACAAAGTTTAGCTACACCAAAGAACATCAAAAAGGAGTAAGACAAGGGGAAGAAAAAAACAATATTAAAGTTTCGTAAGACAAGGGGAAGAAAAAACAATATTAAAGTTTCGTAAGACAAGGGGAAGAAAAAAACAATATTAAAGTTTCGTAAGACAAGGGGAAGAAAGAAACAATATTAAAGTTTCGTAAGACAAGGGGAAGAAAAAAACAATATTAAAGTTTCGTAAGACAAGGGGAAGAAAAAAACAATATTAAAGTTTCGTAAGACAAGGGGAAGAAAAAAACAATATTAAAGTTTCGTAAGACAAGGGGAAGAAAAAAACAACGAATATTCACGTTTCGTCATTTTAAAAAGTGCAACCAATAATGGACATCAGGGGAACTGACCTCTAAGAACTTCTCCCACCTAGAAATACTCTGGCCAAATGTAATTGAAAATGCTTTGCCTCTCCATTTTTGTATCTCTTCTTCCTCTAGCCAGTTATTCCGGGTTCTTCCTGTAATATGATATCAATAGCAAGGAAAAACAAATTTATTTTGCCCTTTGGAATGCTTCTGAGTGGAAATTTAATGAATTGAAGGATGAGAAACGATCATAATCGATTAATCATTCAATCAACCTCTCTCTCTCTCTCTCTCATATATATATATATATATATATATGTATATATATATATATATATATATATATATATATATATATATATATATATGTATATATATATAATATATATATATATATGAATATATTTATATATATATATATGAATATATATGAATATGAAATTATATTATATATATTATATATATATATATATATATATATGAATTATATATTATATATATATATATATATTATATATATAGATATACACACACATATATACATACATAAATATAACCTAATCTGTGCATGTGTATATCTATATGTGTGTGTGTGTCCTTGTCCAAAAAAGTTTATATATCTTAATAAAAGACATACCTGGAACGAAAAAAAAATACAAAAAACACCCCAGATGGAATCTCTTTGAATTTCCGTACGGGTGACTTATGCAAAGGACATAAAAAGGCGCCAGAGAAGGAAGGGGAAGAAGTGAAAAAGTATATACATATGTTTCCCCTCATCTTTCGAAGAAACTTCCACTTTTCGTAATCCTCAAGCAAAATTTAATTAAACACCCTTTGCCTCTCTAAAATATATATATCTTTAGCTAATTATTCCCCGTGCTTCCTGCAAATTGATATAAATAGCAAGGAAAGACGGATTTATTATGCGCTCAGGAATGCCTCGGCGAGGAAATATAATGATATCAAGGTGGAGTGACAAAAAAAAAACAAGAGAATATTTCCAAACGTGGTTGCTAGGAAGAGATATCTGTACATTATACATATACGCATATATGTGTGTGTGTTTGTGTATGAGAGAGAGAGAGAGAGAGAGAGAGAGAGAGAGAGAGAGAGAGAGAGAGAGAGAATCATGGTTCGATGGACATAAAGAACGAAGAAATTAGGGCAACCCCTACTTTCCATGTCCATGCAGCACGCAGCCCACTCTCCTTAATTAAAAACATGAAAACGGATATATGAAGAGCAATAACGTGTAATCGAGGTGGATTCTTGGAAAACAAATACGCTGAACTGTTGTTCTAGTATCTGTTCAGAAATCTATGCAAGACACTAATTTATTATTATTATTATTATTATTAACATCAAAATACTTTAGCAGACCACTGGGCTGACTACAGCTCCCGTAGGGCTGGCCCGAAGGATCTGAATGAAATGCAGTACCAGTTCTAGGCCAGAGGCCAAACAATGGGACCAAATAGGTCATTCGGTGGTGAAGAATGAAGGAAAACGAATGTCATTTTACTACCTAAAACCTCCATCACAGACAGAGCAACCAGCATATCTTTGTGCAAACTAATTTTGAAGTGAGTCGACCACTCTTTATTGAATTGAAAAAACCTAAGACCAAATGGCAAGAGGGTAATGGATTGATATTATGCTTCACAGGTACTTTCACATGATACAAAAACCATGACTGACTAAAAGGAGGTAAACAAACCCACCAATTTCTGATGACAATTTGCCTGTTTCTTTCATGCAAGCAGATTAACTCGGTGATCAAGTTTTACATCTGTTGTCTTTACTTTGGTATACAAAAATAAAAAATGATGGGATGCATCCAAATTCAATTAAAATACACAGAAACAAGGTAGGGCAGCTGTGAAAAGGAAGGAAGGAAGGAAGGTGTACGTAGAGGCAATAGGGACAACAGTTACAGGGACTAAGTGTTGCCCAATCAGTCTGAATCATTCATGCGTCATCAATAAGAAACACAGGAGAAAGAGCCACTACACCAAGAGGGCAAATCACGCGAGGATGTGAGGGGGACATGACAGGCGAGGTGTGAAAGGAAGGAAGGACGGGAAATTAAGTAGTAAAAACAGGGAGTGAGACGAGAAATTGACTAGAAAAAACAGGGAGTGAGACCAATAAATGGGAGTACCTTCAAAGTGATAAGCAGTCAGTACCCTAGCCAAAAAAAAGGGTACAGAAATACGCAAAAAAGACAAAGATTCTCTCCCTCAACAAGCTGCTTGAATAGCTTGGTGTTAGTTTTAATTGCCCTCTCAAACTTTCCTCTCTTGCATAAAGGTAGAGGGAAAAGGAAGGGAATGTTCAGGAGGTGGTTATATTGGAAGGAAAAAGAGAGAGCATGAAATCAAGACGAGTACCATTAAGCTGTAAAGGCAAGATCGTTGACAAAAACTTTAAAGTGAGAGTGTGAAGATAAATGAGAATTTATTGTTGGTAAAAATGAGGTTAAAATGAACACTTCAGAAGTAGTAAAGCATTAATATACAGCCAAGGTAGAGGTCTCTACAAGAGGCGAATCAGAAGGTGAAGAGGATCATGAGGTTTCGCCGGGAAAGGAGGGGATAGTGCACTTAAGAGTAGGTCTGATAAAGCTGAAGGTTGAGCACTGTACCAGTAAAATAAATGGCGAATACCATAAAATCCCACAATAATTATGATTCATCACAAATTCCCAGATGGTTTTGAAGCTCTCAACTTGAATCTACTTATCCTTTGACATTTCTTTCGTATTCCACCTTTCCTCCTTATCCTCCCTCTTTCCTTTTCTTGATGACTGGGATAGACAATGGCATCGAGCGGTCCAACTTCCCATAAGGAAAGCTACAGCTCCAGGGCTCTTGATACCAAAACCTGCTTTCATCAGATTTAGCATTTACTTGTATGCTTCTCTGACCCTTCTGTCTTCTGTACAATGCCTGAAGACTGACAGCCTCATACAGAAAATGCTTCGGATTGGGAAGACCTTTAACTTCCTATGCCTTTAAAATAGCAAGGGAATTCCGTCAATTTTATTGGACTGGATAAGGTCAGCAATTCAACATGGGAAAACTTTTAGCTCGTTGTGAGTAATCTGCAGTTGCTGTTTAATAAACAAATATCTGTCTCCCATTCAGCTGCATACAATACATTTACATATACCTGAGCCTCGCCCTTATATTTTGCATCTTCATCTAAGTTTCTGTAAAACAAACCTTATTTTTCTCGGCCCCCCAATATAACAACATAAACGTGTTAGTTTTCCATATATTTTAGGCACTACTCTTAATTCAAAGACTAATATCTCCTTAGGCAATGTATTCGAATACAATCGCCATTAATGAGGATATGTGATCAACGTTATGAGGGAATAAACAAATGCTTTATGTATTTGTTTAAGGATGACTCACGCACTGTCTGGCACTATTGTAACATTTTGAATCTATCCTTCTTGACAGTCAGTCCATTGCTAATTGAAACCTAGCCAAGAAACATGCACACGTCACTTACCAAAAGTTATTCCATGTATACGACTTAATCAATGGGGAGCTGTTTCTTCTCTACTTCCGATACTTTATTTCTAAAATAAAATTTTGAAATGCTTTTGCAACAGGCAAATATTAAATTGGTTTTCCGACCCTTATATACGGTTTAATTTTCTGATCTCACTTATGTTATTATGAGACTATTGTTTTGTCTCATTCTAGCTAA
This sequence comes from Macrobrachium nipponense, assembly GCF_015104395.2. Lineage (NCBI taxonomy): Eukaryota > Metazoa > Arthropoda > Malacostraca > Decapoda > Palaemonidae > Macrobrachium > Macrobrachium nipponense. Next base: position 70,703,073 of record NC_087212.1, on the reverse strand, counting down.
TCTTTCCAACTTTTGCCGCCAAATTAACCAAATCTTTTGTACATCGTAAACCTTTCTATAACCAGTTAGATGTTTCCATTGGCAAAATTTTCGTCGACAGATGTTTTTTTTTTTCCTACGAATGATGAAGACCATTATCCGGATTACAATCCACATTTCCCTGAAGACTTTCTTCTTACTTCAACGTTTATATAAAAAAAATCATATAACAACTCTTACCCAGGCATCTTTAGTCTTATCAATCGATGTCATTCATTACTCGCTAAGAACAAACGACTCAAGCCTTGGTGTAAAGTGGTCAGAATGACTGTCACATTCAATGTCCGTTACTATAACGGTGACTTACTAGTAAAATACTCAGGGAATGCTTATAAAGAAATAACTCTGATACTATGCTAAATAGCATCGTAAAAAGTAGGCAAAAATAAGTCTTCATTCGACCAGTCACAAAGCAAGAAGCGTTCCTAGTTGACTGGTTATCATTGCACCGACTGCCTGATGCAGAGCTGAATACCTGCCTCCCTTACAGGTTACAAACACCCTATTTCTCTACGCCAACCACAAGATAACTGAGAAACTGTACTTTTTTCCACCTTTCATAAAATGGGAAAATCCCACAAGGTTAATAACGTCGTTAATACTTCGAAAACAGGAAATATATCATCAAGTGCTACCATGCAAATTAAATTAGAAAAATATTTTGTATTTCAATGGTATAGGATTCACGAAGTTCATACGCTTATTACTGAAAAATAATAAATTTAATACAGAATATTCATTATTTTTACTAAATATTCATTATTTTTACTACCAACTACCTCTTAACTCCTGATTTTCTACTAGGTATTGGATACGGTCTCCACTGAAAGTACCGAAAGCGTTGAATTTCAAATGGAAGGGATTCGAACCACACAACACTCGACAGCGAGCTAATCGCTAACTCATACTCATACTACCTTGAAGGCACAGTAGGTCAGGAGTGATGCAAGGGGCCAGAAAAAACTGCAGTTGAAGGTGTCGAGTCGTGAAAGAGTTTGAATGGTTTTAGGAGGAAGTTTATACTTAATGTGAACATGAATAAAGAAAAAGTGGAAGCGAATCATTCTTGTGGCGTCTGGAAGTGAATATCTGGAATGTGTGGAGGGACAATCGAGCTAATTCTCAATTTGATGAAGTGGTGTTGATACTTACTATGACCAAAGGAAAAATAACGGGTGAAGCTGCGAAGATGAATAACTTGCATATAATCAAGAGTAAGATGGGTTGAAAGAGTAATAAATGGCGATATACAGTGGTATAAAAGACTAACACATGTAAAAAAAAAAATTACTGCATTTTCCACATCTAGAGGACAGCATCCACATATGTTGGGCTGAAGAGAGGAAATTAAATTTGTACTAGCATAGAAAAGCTTCATCATCCAGGAAACATGAATGTTTCAGCAAGAGAGAAGCAAAGATTATGAAGTATTTAGTCGGTTCGATGCGCTGTTGATGGACGTTCTGAGTGTGTAGTACATGAACAGCGCTGTTGTGTTCTAACCACAAAGTGTTCAACAAAGATTCAGCAGTTTAAGGACGAATGCAGCTGATAACCGAATTATTTTTTTCTCAAGAGAAACCCTACATGCAAGAAAAGGACGTGGGGCTAACAACCTCATTCCTAGAAACTTGTTGATAACCGTAAGGTTCTCTCCTCTGGTGTAACACCCTTCAGAGGACAAAAGGTAAATAATAAATAATTTATATATATATATATATACTATATATGTACAGTTGTGTATATATATATATATATATATATATATATATATATATATATATATAATATATATATATATATATACATTAATTACATACATATGTAATGTGTCTATATATCTATATATATATATATATATATATATATATATTATATATATATATATATATATATATATATATATATATATATATATATATATATATATATATATATATATATATATATATATATATATATAATATATATATATATATATATATAGTGTATTGTAATGTATGTGAATAAATAAGGTGGACAATCCAATGACCTTTGAAACCGAATCTTGAAACAAAAAGAAAAAAACATCGAAAAAAGTAGGGTTTAATCCCGAATAGCGAAGGAAAAACGGAAGCAATACTGAACTCCACGAATGAAAAATAAGGGAGAAGTAAGCTATATTAATTCCGGGGATGGGAAGTCACCCGGCTAAATTGATTAAGCAAAGCTCTAGAATTCAATTTTCCACTATACATAAAAAATAACTATCAGTGACGTCATGTGATAACATCATTTCATAATGCCCTGCTGGCTGGATTTAGTTTTGGCTTTTAATTAACTTCTGTTTGTAATACTCGAAAGTATCATACATGCTACAAAGAGCGGCTTTGCACCTAATGTTTAATACACATTTGTTACTTTTCGTTCCCTAATAAAAATGAAATATTCTGGGCTACACGCTTATGACCTAAATGCAGCTACACAATAAACAAGGAAATATTACGTTTTCAGCGTGCAAGGGTGATACTGTCACCTTCATTTCGCGAGCAACAGAGATTCATATTTCAGATTCGTGAGATTCATACTGGCAATACCATGTTATTTCTATCTGTTCATATCTATAGATATATAAAAGGATATTATCAAGGAAGAAAATAGTCAATGTTCACGCAATTTATAATTAACCAAGCTATCACATCAATACAAAAGCTGAAAGATGATTTACAAGTTACAAGCTACTACTTCATTAATCTTGAAAGAGGGCGATCATCCCTTTCCGCAGCTTTCCATGAAGAAACATCGACCCACAACGTCTCTCATCGACATGTAAACCGAACTACGACTGTCAACAACTGCCACAGGCAAATGTAAACTACCAACATTCAGGCTTCCACGACCTACTTTCCCAGATCCCATCGGTTCCAAAATGGTGACAGGTGGGGGCAGTGGGGCCATCATGATACAGCAGACCCACACGGTCGCCGGGCACTACATGGATTGTTTGCACCAAAGGACGTCGCACTGTTCAGTGTCCTTTGATTTACGTTTCGCGAGACCTTCAGGTAAATGGACACTACAGCAATTTGAATACTGTTATTAAAATCATACGCCAAACACACACAGACACACACACACACACACACACACACACATATATATATATATATATATATATATATATTATATATATATATATATATATATATATATATATATGAATAATTATCACATCACCGTGATTGATATAAATTATTCGAGCTACCTCGGAATTAATATATTTTCATATATTTTATCAAAGGGGAATTTTTTAGTTGATAATAATTTCGTCATCTCGTGGGTTCGAACCAGCGCCCAGCGGACAGAGGAGAAATCAGGACTTCAGTGATGTTATCGATTCGGCTAACAAGTGAGGTATAAGATGCCTCCGACTCCGACCATACAAATCACCGTCGAACTCGGGTATTTGTAATTAGAATCGATATCCAACCCCCTCTGCCGTGTTAATATGGCCATGTGCTGCAAATGTTCGGATTTGTTAACGTGGCAGAGGGCGTTGGATATCGATTCTGATTACAAATACCCGAGTTCGACGGTGATTTGTATGATCGGAGTCGGTATCAACTTACACATCACTTGTTAGCCGAATTGATAACATCACTGAAGTCCTGATTATTTCTCTGTCCGCTGGGCGCTGGTTCGAACCCACGAGGACGAAATTATCAACTAAAAAATCCCCCTTCAGTTAACATGAAAAAATATTATTTCCGAGGTAAAGTGAATTGGATATTAAAGGACATTTGTAGGGTTGGAAATAATAAATAAAAAATATATATTATATAGATATTAAATATTATAATTAACTATTATAATTAATTATATATATTTAATACTATTATAAATTAATTATATTATATATACCATACCATCTAAATAATTAGAATATATATAATCTATTATATTTATATAGTAGATATATATAATATCTATATATACTTAATATATATATATAAATATATATACATTACATATTATATATATATATATATATATTATTATATATATATATAATATATAATGATTATATATATATATAAACGCAGAAGTTTCTTCGACACGGCCCGATGGTGGTTTGTGGTGTTGGTACCTATAGCGGTGCCAGACGCACGATCATAGGTAACTTTAACCTTAAATTAGAAACAACTGAGGCTAGAGGCCTGCAATCTGGTATGTTTGATGACTGGAGGGTGGCTGATCAACATACCAATTCGCAGCCCTCTAGCCTTATTAGATTTTAAGAACTGAGGGCAGACAGAATAAGTGTGGAAGGACAGTAAAATAGCCATTTCAAACATTTTCTAACACGGAAAATTAAAAAGGCGGGAAAGAAGTGAGCATGTTGCAATATACAGTTAACAATTTCCAGTAAAATAGAATAGTGAGAAAATACTTGTAGCATACAAAGCAGATGAGAGAGGAAAAATGAAATGTAGGCTAATCAATACTTTAGTAATCTAATTAATTACTTTCTGTTCTGAACATAAAATAACTTACTTCATGGGGATAGTAACCACATCTATAAAAGAAGATACAGATAATTTACATATGTAAGAAAAGTCTGTTTGGAAAACTTAATGCACATACAGTCCATTTGTAAATGAACAATAGTCCTTCTTTTATATATTATATAGTCCATACATACATAAATGGACGTCTTTCTGCAAATAAATTTAAAATCGATATATAAATTCTAAATTAAAATAGCAGCTATAATAACCCCTAAAATCAATAAAATATAACCGTTAATCGTATAGAGTTTGGTTGGAATTGTATTTCGAGTTCATCAGAAACCTTTATTTAGGACACAAAGGATCACAAATACAATGTCAGTGTGTCAGCGCGCGAGTGCACTCGCCTATGTGAGGTAAAGGACGAGGTACCAAAGGAAAACAAGTGACACGTCATCCCTAAGATTAACCCAACCCTATGTAAGTAAAGCCACGCGACGCTGAATTTCATTTCACGGAAAAAACATTACTAGACGAAATCTATGCCGTTACATTCCCCACATGTCAAATGTCAATACGTGGGACGTGACAAACACCACTCCGTTCCTCCCCACTGTATGAAACATAATGTTTGTTCATCCAACCATACCATGAATGACGTCGCCAAAAATACAACACCAGAAGTACAAACCAATTAGCAAAACTAGGCCGCTGTGTCCTGCTATGCCGCCATGAAGGCTCACTCCTCCACCGGTGAAGTTCTGTGCAACAAAGGAAGGCAACAATTCCAATTAGGGCATTCTACAGACATGGCAGAACCGCACTCCCAACTAGAGATACTTGCTGAAATAACTGGCTTAACAAGTAAGTTCGAGTGCAGAGCGACACAAAAATGTTCCAGAGCAATTAATGAAACTTCTCATTCTCTGCAGTACTGTTTTCAGTTCCTATCAGCTGGATCGGCTGCTCAGAAGACGTTTCAGTGTCGTCACTGGAAGTACAAAGAACAACTTGGGGTACCGGTTGTGAAAATGTGACAGTATGAAAAAATATAGTAAGAATGTTTAAAGGGATTTGAATACGAGACCAGAGTAAATCCAGTGACACGTCACAAAAAGTACACTCGTAGAAAACTTTTATCCCGATTTTTTAATTAATCGAAATATATATATATATATATATATATATATATATATATATATATATATATATATATATATATATATATATATACATATATATATATATACATATATATATACATATATATGTGTGTGTGTGTGGGCGCGCGCGCTCTGCACAGACCATGGTTATTACGAAGCCATTTGAAAGAAATAAATCAATTATGCAGCCAATCAGTCGCATACTACCCGACTTGAAATCGAACCCGAAACCAGCCACGTTCAGTTATAAAAACTTTTAGGACGTTACCCAACAAGCCAATACTTCAGTAAAAAGCCATTAAAATTATTTTCTGGACTTCAGGACAACGTACAGCAGACTGATCCAAAAATATCGATATATTTTTTCCTTTAATTTGGCGAATACGCAAGTAAAAGTGATCGGAAGTACGATGGTAATTGGCAGTGTAATTACGATGGTAATTGGCAGAGTATAATACATCCAGAGAGTATTGTTATATTTCATATAGTTACTTGGCAACCGGAATGACATATTTCATTTAATAACAAATTTCTCCCTCGAATGTGTTCGTAACTCCAAAAGTTGACAATACGTACATATTTGATTGAGACTTGGGTACACGCTATTTCATAGTGAACGATTTCATATATTTCCCATATATTCTAACGCAAACATATCACTATTATTATTATTATTATTATTATTTGTTTAAGCAGCCATTTCCGACTAAGTCCAATCGGCTGCTTAATGCAGATAAAATCTGTTTAATGATCATATTAAATAAATATATTTTTAGTCATTTAGTATTAAAAAAATAAATAAATAAATTTATAAAACATTACTGTACACATTTAAAATAAATTTGTATGAATAAAATTATATATATATATATATATATATATATATTATATATATATATATATAATAATATCTCTATTTAATACAATTATTTATATATGTTTTTAATAGATTCTATATCTGTTAAAAATGTAAAAATCTTGCAAATATTTGAGTCGTCATCTCCTAGAATGTCCTGCATTCCAGGAGATGATCCAAAATATTTAAGTCTAATATGTGAATACTTAGAACATTCATATCACTAAACAACAAAAGAAAAATGTCATTTTCAACATTTTCTCAACATTGTCCAAAGACTATGCGTGAACATTTTTGGGGGAGGGCAACAAGCAACTTTTTATTTCTTCTGCGGAGACCTTCTCTAGTTAGTTCTCTTGGTAATAGTGTGTGTGGGTGTGTGTGTGTGTGTTTCCGGGGGGGGGGGGGGGGGGGGCTGCAGGGTTTTAAAACATAAAACTCGAAAGCAGTGTTCCATTACTTCGGTTGGTCTTTTGTGATTAAATTCAATAGTTACTGCGACC
>NC_087212.1:70667573-70695525 GCF_015104395.2 Macrobrachium nipponense | reverse complement strand
CACTTTCATCGGGACTGATGTCCTCATCACTCGATGACCATCCGCCATCAAAATGAGGACTTGCGACATGTTCCCGATCAAGCTCTGAAAGATATTCGTCTATGTCCCTTGGTTGGAGGCCTCCCAAATGCCTACGAATGCCCCTAAGGACGCCCACATGCTTCCTAGGGGTAACCAAAGGCATACGATGTGTTCCCGAAACACTTTCAGCCACACGTGGCCGCACAGAACGGCCTTGAGGCGCGGGGTCATGCTGGGTGCTTGGCCCCTCGCCAGCATCCAGGTCCAAAACTAGCCTTACACGATCCCTTCCGACGGGTAAAACGCGCCTTTCATGGTTCACACGTCGTTGAGACATATCTACGAATGTCCTGTAGCAATAAAAATGCTCAAAGTCTCGCACAAGTCCAGAAAAACACGCTTTTCACGAAAGATCGCTCTCGGATGGTGCGCTACTGATGCTGGCTGGAGCGAGAAGAAGGGATATCACGCATGCGCACCTGGGTCACGCTTCAAAACAAAACAAGGCCTTGATCCATGAACTCCCACCATTCCCCAAGGCACGTGATTCAAAAGTTTTAGGCTGGTAGGCCTATAAGTATTTTTCCGCGAATTTTAAAAAAAACTTTCGTATGTCGACGTAAAATACGTCCAGTCGGCACCCGACAGACAATTTATCTCGATGTAAAATACGTCCAGTCGGCGTTTAAGGGTTAATCAACATTTGGTTTTTGTTAGCTGCATCAATTACCTTGTTCATAATGGTACCTCGTTCAGCTGCCCACATTTCTAACTTTTCTATTCTAGCTCTATCTTTCTCTACATCAGTATCATTGGCCACACCAAACAAAGTGTTTAATGCTGTACCTATAAATGGAAGAATGAATGCTTTCTAATTCTTTTAGGTAGAACTTGGCTGATATCATTTCTGAGTTTCATTAACAAAACTGTGTTGGTACCATTTTGGTTACTATCTATGAGACTTTCAAGTTCATGAAGTAGTTCCCTCAATTGTTCCTGTTGCCGATCCACGGTTGTTATATTAATCTTTACCACTGCAATATCGTGTATCATCTTTACTTGACCTGGATCCTTTAAGATTGCTCCCTTCTTGATTTGCAAGAGGGAGATGCAGATATGACTCACCATGAGCCATAGTGAAATCCATTTCCTGCAAAAATACATCCTAAGCAGTAAACCTTTTACAACAATGTTATAGACCGTTGCACTTGGTCCTATCTTTTCCTTAAATTGTATCTCGGAGTCACTAATGCTGATGAAGTATGGGAAGGATTTACGTTAATGTTTTCTTCACTACTTGACTCTTTTAATTCTTTAAATTCTTTTAAATGTTCTTCTGACCAAATGTCGGAATGTACAACTTTAATATGGTTCCAATGTGCAACAGTTCTATTTAAAGTTGATTCATGCATTAGCTTAAATTTATTTAACTTTAACCTTTCTATTACTCTATATGGACCTTGGAATTTAGGACTCACTTTAACATTCGGTCCTTCAATTCTATGGTTAAGCACATATACCTGTTGCCCTATTTTTAAATCTGGAACTGTGGATTTCTGATTGTAATACTGACCAGACTTTTGATGTAACTCCTTTAATCAAGCCCTTGTACATTTAACTGTCTCGAAAGTCCTTTTCGTCTTTCATGCAACATAGTCTTCGTAATTGTGAGTATGTCTGCTTGGAGTTGCATCGTCTAAAAGATTATTTGGCATTCTTTTCTGATAACCATATAACAAAAAGTGTGGGGTTTCTCCAACAGATTCATTTACAGTGTTATTAAAGGTGAACTGTATGTCTTCAAAGAGTTAAGTCCCAATCTTCAGTCTGTGGAGTCACCAAAGTTTTCATTACATCCTTTATCTTACGATTTGTTCTCTCAACTGATCCATTAGAGCTTGGTTTATATGCTATAATCTGACACTTTTTAATTTCATAAAACTCACACAATTTCTTTAAAATGTCACTAGTAAATTCTGCATTATCAGATAATAGTGTTTGAGAACATGAATGTCTAGTAATTATTCTAGATTTCAGAGCTTCTGCTACAGTGGTTGCTTCTCTATTTCTTAATGGAATAATCTCAACATACCTAGTCAAGTAATCTAAGAAAACTAATATCTGACGGTTACCTCTAGTTGTGTTTGGAAATGGACCTACAAAATCCATTGAAACTACTTGGAATGGACTTAATTCTGATGGATATATCTCAAGAGGGGCCTTTACATTTACGTTACCCTTATGTACATTACAGATATGAATATTCTCAACAAATCTCTTAGTATCTTCATTGCAATTAGGCCAAAAATAGTTTCTAGTGAGCGTTCTACGTGTTTTCTTTATTCCAGGATGTCCTGACAATTTGTAAGAGTGTGTTAGTTCTAAAACTCCTTGGGTCAGTGTGTTAGGTACATACAAGCGTGAACAAGCATTCGGTTCTTCTGATGTTTTATATAGAATTCCACTGATTAATTGAAATTCAGACTGATCAACCTCATTTTGCATTAAGTTTCCCATTATTTTTCTAATGTTAGCATTCGTTTGTTGTTCAATGTGAATTCTTTCCAAATCTAGATCTGTGAACTGACAACTAAAGCAGAAGGTATTAGTTGTGATTTGTTTCTCGTTTTCTTCTTTCGATCTTGACAATGCATCTGCTATAGTGTTATATCTACCTGGGATATATCTAAACTCTGGGGCAAATTCTAAGACACTTATAAGCCATCTGTTAAATTTCATATTATTTGTGAAAGCTCTTTACTTAAATAGATCACAAATAGGTTTGTGATCTGTAAGCATCTTGGCTTTATGTCCTAGCAAAATATGCCTAAACTTTCGTAATCCCCAATATAGAGCTAAGCACTCCCGCTCGTTAGTGCTATAATTTCTTTCTGCAGTATTCAAAACTCTACTTGCATAATATACTGCTCTCACTCTTGTTTTCCATTGATGCATTAATACTGCACCTACACCTGTACTGGAAGCATCGCAGTCTAAGTAAAATTCCTTTGAAAAATCTGGTAAACAAAAATTGGATTTCTTGTCATCAATTCTTTGAGCGTTTGGAAAGCCCTTTCATTTTCTGCCTTCCATTCATAAGATGCATCCTTCTTAGTTAAATCTGTTAAAGGTTTGGCTATAGTGACAAATCCCTTAATAAACTGCCTGTAATAACCTATCATTCATAAGAATCTTCTCAAGGCTTTCAAGTTACTAGGAGTTGGATATGCTACAATTGCCTTTATTTTACCTTCCTGCATACGCAGTCCATTTTCACTGATGACATGTCCTAAATACTCTAATGATCTCATCATGAATTGACATTTCTTAATTTTTATCTTTTATGCTGCACTCTTCAGTCTTTCTAACACTATTCCTAACGTCTTAAAGTACCTATCCAAGTCCTTACTAGAAATGACTACATCATCTAGATACACTGAACCATCCTCTATATCTCCCAAGATTTGGAGCATCAATCGAGTAAAGGTTAATGGGGCTGATGTAAGACCAAAGGGCAATGATTCAAACTGTAAATGTTTCCTTATGAGTACTAAAAGCTGTCAAAGGCTTGGACTCTTCACCTAAGGGTACCTGCCAATATCCACTGAGCAAGTCTAATGACGTAAACATTTTTGCTCCACCTAATTGAGCTAACATATCATTTATGACAGGCATTGGCATTCTATCTGAGATGGTGTGTGAATTTAATTTCCGATAATCTATTACCCTTCTCCAACTGCCACCTTTCTTTGGAACTAACAAGAGAGGTTAATCATATGGTGATTTAGAAGGCACTACTGCTCCATCATTCTTCATTTCGGTCATTAATTTGTCACAATCGGTCTTTGACTTATTGGTAACTTATATTTAGGTATATAATTGTTTTTAGTTCCATCTTGTATTAAAATCTTATGCTGCAAAGTATATGTTCTTCCTAACTTATCTCCTTCTAAAGCAATGACATTTCTATAGCTCTCCAATATTTGTAGTAATTTATTTCTATTCTGAGGAAAGTCTGTTTTATTTACTTCTTTATCTAAAAATGAACTTGGTTCTGTGCAAGAGAAGAATGCCTTTTCACCTAGTGTTAGTAAATGATTATTCACTACAATTCCTGTACAAAACCCTATACTAGACCCTTAGTAATAGTCTTTTGTCTAAGTAATTCTGGACCTACGTCTCGCAATTAGTACCATTCATGTGAACTAGGGAATTGTCCATCCTAACAAAGTCAGGTAAGTCTTCGTTAGTTAGCATTACATCTGTTTCATGCAAGTCTTCGTCTGTTTTAGCTCTAAGACAATCCTTGGTTAGGCATTGCGGGTACAAAACTACTTCTCTGTTAAGCACAAATCTGACAGTATGGTCATCTGCAGTACTAACTAAACATATTTCTTCCTCATTGTGTATCTCTGAGAAATAACACACATCCATTTCATCGGAACTTTCATCCAATAGTATTGTTGAATTTAATTCAGTCTTATTTATTTTTCCTAATAACAGGACTTCATTGATATATTTTTCTTCTTTACCTTCATCCATTATGAGATGATGTTACAATCAATTTCTTATTCATCTTCATTTATTATTGAAATGTTCATAGTAAATCTGTGATTCATCTCCCTCAAATTGTTCACATGCAATAATTTGTTCAGAGCTCTGAGTATCAAGGCTTGCATTAGTAGGGGAAAAAACCCCATTGTCCCACAACCCCACGGTGCTAATCCCCAGGTAACCTAACCCCATTGTCCCTCAACTCCTAGGTGCTAATCCCCAGGTAACCTAACCTAACCTAACCCCATTGTCCCTCAACCTAACCTAACCCCATTATCCCTCAACTCCTAGGTGCTAATCCCCAGGTAGCCTAACATAACCTAACCTAACCCTAACCCCAAAACTCCTCATACTCTATGGGAGGTAAAAACCCTGATTTTCAACCCTCTAAACCCCAAAGAGTACCTCAATACTCTATAGGAGGTTACATGGAAAATCAGATCCCCAGGTAGCCAAACCTAACCTAACCTAACCCCAAAACTCCTCATACCCAATGGGAGGTGAAAACCCTGATTTCAACCCTAACCCCAAAATTCCCTCCACTAGCCCCCGATGATATTTTAAAACTTGAAATCACAGGTTCCAACATGTCCCCCGAATTCACTCCCAAACGCAAATTTGTTTTAAGTCAATAGGGGAACTCTGAAAATTAACTTAACAAAATCCATTTCAGTCTTAATTATTTATGATATGTGTATATAGATGCATAATATTCCATACATAAAGAGGTTAAATGGAAAATCAGATTACATACAGAATTGTTATTATTTTTGTAACAAAAGTCATACAGAAATGTGTGAATTAATATTCCATACAAAGTCATACAAGAATACACTGGAAATGGTTTACAAAAGAATACACAGACATGATATACATTCATTTTACGAAACTAATACATCATCGAGATACGTTGCCAGTACTATATACCACACACACATCTTCTCCAGTTCCCCGATCGTGTGTGAAAGATAATTCATCTAATACATCTAAGCTTTTAAATCTTGACAACAAGTTTTTCATATATAAATCTTTCACGCATCTTTCCTCTAGCAGGGATAAATTCTTTTCATGATGACCACACAAGTGATTTTATCAATTTTTTTCATTTCATCACTGAATATAGATAACACACGTAAATATTGATTCAACCATGTCATGTTAACGCATCCACTTTGTCCGATACCGGTGGGGAAGATAACATATTTAACATAGTCATACGATGATTTAAATAATTCTTCCTTTAATTTCTTCACCGAAGAAAAAAAAGTGGTTGAACCTCATCTGCTTTGTATCCCTGCTCATCTTTGGAATATGCTACACTCTTTTGGGTGTATTCATTATCTTCGACAGGGGCACCAATACCATATCGGGTTAATAAAGTAGCTACGGTAGTGAGATCTACTTCATCATCACATTCCCAAGAGGTAATATTTTCTAGCCTTTTCACAATGGCTGACCCTTCAAAACCGCGATCGCGAAGACAGGCGTATGTTGCACCAGCTCGAGAATATCGAAAGCCTGCAATCTGCAATCTCGGCGTACGGATAGCTTCGAACGATGTCTTCAACCACACCGTAAATCCTGCATGTAACACAATTAGTGGCCACTACTAAGCAAGTATTTTTCTTTCTGAACCTATTTTCGGACAAGTTCCCGAAAACTAACTTGCACGAAGACAATTGACGAAGCCTATGGCGAGAGTGTGGCGCCTTAATATTCCATTGGTTCAAGAGTTAATGACCACCAAATCCCCGCAATCGAGATTCCCCGTCCCCTGACACTATGTATGAGTCATTAAAGATGGCCCCCTTTATCAAAATCACTGATTAAACAAGTTGTATCATGCCACCTGAAGCTATGAATCACGCTAAAGGCCGACACACTTTCGAACTATTATCTCAACCTCGTGATTAAACAAGTTATATCATGTATAGGGTTAATCACACAATTAAACAAGCTGTATCATTTTCCCAACATGTTAATAAGGTACCCACGCACCGCCCGCCATTTCTTTTTCGCATGTCCCACCATCTTCATACCACTACCGCCTCTTTTCAATGCATTGCGCCATGCTTCTATTGTTTTTTAAATGGCTGCTTCCTTAATATGCAATCTTTAACCCCTGCCATCTCAATTAAGTAGTGATAATTGGAAATATTATCAACATTGGTTTTTTACTCCCTTGAAATTCTCGAACGATTTCTAAAATATTATAACCTGCCAGTGGATGAGCTAAATCCCCTTCTTCATTCCATTCAATCGAGCTAGAATTTTGTAAGTGTTTAACAAAAGCTGTAACGTACGACTTTTGAGGTTCTTTAAATAATATTGGAATAATACCTGTTAAATTGGAATTGCTTGTTTTGCGGCTAATATCCCCTTTAACTGTTTTCAACGTAATCGGAGCATCTTTTAACCCCTCCCCCCCAGCTACTTCAGCCACCTCGCCCACACCCTTTATAGGAGAATGAGGAGGTCTCGTGAGTGATTTAGCCGCCGTGGGAAATTTTGCATCATTTTAACGTTAAGAGGTACGTGCATGTTACTAACGGTTGCATCCAACTTACCATTACCCTCAAGGTTAGTAACATTGTTATCAATATTATCACAAACCCCCTTCTATTCTCAACCTCTCGTATGTAACGGCGGGGATAGCGTAAAACCCTCCTTCATTTTTCGTCAATTAAAAAGACTCCCTAATCAAACTCGCGGGTGGCCTCAAGGTAGTAACACCAATAAAATAGCGCCCACTTTACGGCTTTTCAATATATTTTTCTTCTTAGCTATAGACGTTGTTTTCAAGGACACAAAATGAATTTCATGCCTACACTTTCTCAAGTGTTTAATGAATTTCTTATCTTGAGTTAGATTACCGCAAAGAAAATTTCTAAAAATTTCCGATATGGTAACAATAAAACCACCGTTTAAAATTGAAATTACTTTACTTCTCTCGCTGGGCGATAAACATGTGATGAATAAAATAAAGTTTTTACTTTTACGTATTAAAGGTTGTTTATGGTTCATATCCGTACAATTTGAGATTCATCGACCCATGAATTGAATTGACTCGGGTAACCTTTCCAATTAACGTAATATTGAGTTTTATTATTTTTCTTCCTGCTTCTCAGAATAGTGATATCATATGTTTCTGGTAGAATTGTGGGAATTCATTCTTCACGGTAGAATACTCCCTTTATTTCTTCACCGGCTAAATCTTCCAAGAAGTATATGACAGGATTTTGCGATGTGTCCACTTTTCGGATTTTAAAAATTTCCAGAGTATTTTGAATAGTATATCCCCTTCTAAAAACTGCGTTCCGATGCTCATCCGCTATACGTACAGTCGGCCACACATATAAGTAAACACATTTCAGCCACAAGGGCTGGATGTGATCTGGTAACACTGGAACTGAGTCTCCAGACGCAAGATGAAACCCGCCCCTCCACTGTGGCCACCGCCCTCCACACATCTTCCCCAAACATTTTTCCCTCCAACCTTCACTCCCACCCTTTCAAGCACACGTTTATAACTTCTGCTCCCTCTCTCTAATTTCTCCTTTAAGGAAAATAATATAACTGAATCTATTCTGTAGGTTCATTTTCTCATCATGTGGGGGCGAGAAAACCCGTCTGTTCAACTTTTGTCGTAATAATATTATTACTTGCTGTTACCGACAGAAGAATTAACTCGGTTTTCGTGGCGCTCTCTTGTAATAATGGGATTTAGCTATCTACCAATAAAAGCCTTGTCTATCAAATAACAGCATACCTACTACTCTTTAATTATAATTATAATATCAACAGCCGCATTCCAAATTCTTATTATTACAAAGACAACTAGCATCAGAATCGTAACGACTTACGTAACTCAAATAAGCATGCAGAAATAAAGAAGGCATAAGTTGAGGAGAGAAAGACCTCCATAGGCCTAGAAGACACTGAAGGAGGAGAAACAAAGAGACAGTTATAAGACAGTGTAATAGAGCTGAGAGTGTGACTGGTGTCACAAGGGGCACCATTACCCTCTTAAGTATAATGGGGGCATAGGTCTTGACTTGTCATAGGGGTTATTATGGGAGTCGATTCTTCCTTATGGTTGGACGTTTGTTTGGTCACAACCGACTATCATTGGATCACATCCGACATTGGGTCAAATTCTCGTATTTTTGTGCATGATTTTAACTGATCGCCATACCTCTACATTTATCGATCGCGCGTGGCAAGCATGTGCTTTTTTGTTTGTTTGTGTTCGTCCTGCAGGTGTGAATTCCCACGTTAAGAATGTATCAAGTAATAATGAGATTATATCCTTATATATATATATATATATATATATATATATATATATATATTATATTATATATATATATATATATTATATATACTTATATATATATATATATATATATATATAATATATATATATCATATATATATATATATATATATATATATATATATATATATATATATATATATATATATATATATATATATATATATATATATATATATATATATATATATATATATATATATATATATATATATATATATATATATATATATATATATATATATATATATATATATATATATATATATATATATATATTATATATATATATATATATATATATATATATATATATATATATATATATATATATATATATATATTATATTATATATATATATATATATATATATATATAATATATATATATATATATATATATATATATATATATATATATATATATATATATATATATATATATATATATATATATATATATATATATATATATATATATATATATATATATATATATATATATATATATATATATATATATGTATATATATATATATATGTATATATATATATATATATATATATATATATATATATATATATATATATATATATATATCACTTGACGTCCAAACCTGATATTAGTAACATTTTAACGTATACGTAATTAAGGGACAAATATTACAGCACCCTATAATTAAGGATACATAATAGATTGAAAAATAACCATTTATTATAAAATATGTATCAGTATTTAGTCCATCCACCATCGTTGGCGATGACATCTTGTAGTCTACTGGGGACGGAGGCTACATGATTGTAGACGATTTGTTGATTTTTTCTGAATATCTCCCATTCGGACATGGTGTGTTGGAGGAGCTGCCTTGATTATTGCTCTTGGCCTGGGATCCAGGAGTTGACGATGGTCCCCCAGCAATTTTCCAAGGGATTCATATCACACCCCTTACTTGGCCATCCAGCAGGTCAATGTCTTGTTGTTCCTCAAACCATCGCTTAACTATCCTGGCTGTGTGAATTGGACAGTTGTCCTGCAAAACAAACGTCACATATGTAGTATATATTAATTATTTTTTACAAGAGGCGTCAAATTGTGAAGGGTGAGCTGGACATAATCTTTAATTTAAGGTTCTGCCTGTTTCTTTTTTCTCCCTGTTTAGATCTATCCTTTCTCTTGGTTTGAAAAGCTGAGAGATATTCCACCTTCGACTCGTCCCAAAGAGCTCGAAGCCATAAGCCACGTGAAGTTGAAGTCTATCGTAGAGAGGAAGAAGGTGGAATTTGTTTCGCTTAGCTTTTCAAACCAGGAGGAAGGAGAGATTTGAACTGGGAGACAGAACCTTACGTTAAAGATTATGCCCAGGTCACCCTTCCGACAAATGACACCTCATATGATACTTGCATATCATATATATAAATATTAATATATCTATTATTAATATATATATATAGATAGATAGATAGATAGATAGATATATATATATATATATATATATATATATATATATATATATATAGATATATATATATATTATAATATATATATATATATATATATATAAATTCACCATAACATGACTGGAATATCTTGAAGTAATAAAAGTCCACACTTATGAGAAATGTATATCAAAAATACATAAAAGACTGGAGCTTTCGTCTACTTGATTAGTAGACCTCATCAGCCGTACTGATATTTCCTTTTCAATAAATATACAAAAAATTTACGAAGTACAGGCAGGACTCTGGAACCGTCTCCAGAAGAGGTAGTTCAACCACGACGATCGGTTCGTCTTTTGGCCAGACATTTGAACGAGGGAATAACATGATTGAGATAGTTTGTTTTGGTTGTTATCTCCCTTGGAGACGGTTCCAGAGTCCTGGCTGTCCTTCGTAACTTTTTTGTATGTTTTTTGAAAAGGAAAAATCAGTTCGGCTGATGAGGTCTACTGATCAAGTACACGAAAGCTCCAGTCTTTTATGTATTTTTAATACACATTTTATATAGTGTGGACTTTTATTACTTCATATATAATAATAATAATAATAATAATAATAATAATAATAATAATAATAATAATAATAATAATCAGCATTACCATTGCCTACTAAATTAATACCAAATGAATGGCAGATATTCTGTAGTTACAACACTCAGTGCTGAGTCGTTGCGAGTCAAAAAGGAAACAAAAGCCGTGAGTAGTTTCTTAAAACAAGGAAAAATCACCCTTGAACTTTGATGCCAGAAGATGGCGAATACCTCAAGAACCAACAACCATACAACTGATTCGTTCTCACGGAGCTCAAATGTTCTCTTCTGACTCGCAACTACTCATATATTTTTACATTTTGTAACAAGTTCTGTATAAATAGAAGAAGTTAATAATACAAGTTAATGAAACCAGCACTACAACAGAGTTTTCCCTATTACTGCAATTTGCGAGTGGCTCGAACAGTTGGGACCATCTCGTCTTCCAGTATTTCAAGGTATTGGTCGGCGTTGAATCTTCCTTGTATTTCTGCCAGCTCACCCAGGGTGTATAAGTTAACCCATCCCCAGACGTTACATGTGCTCACAGGAGTATCTTGTATTATTGCGTCGCCATCAGTGCAACTGTCCGTGCGAGGTCGACGCAAATGTTTTCTCAGCAGAAAAAAACACTCTTGCCCAGAAACCTAAGTCTTCGTTGACATACTGCCGGGCAAAATGAAGGCGCCAGCGATGGTGGATGGACTAAATACTGATACTGTAACAAAAGGGAGGAAACATTTTTGGTAGCGGGATGAATTTGTTCAGAAAGTCTTAATAAAACTAACATATTGTTGTTGTTTTTAGTGTAATGTGCTTTCATTGAGACTAAGCAATAGTTTGTTTTTGGTCGTATCTTATTATATATCATATTTCATATTAAATGGTTATTGGTTATTTTTCAATCTATTGTGTATCCTTAATTATAGGATGCTGTAATATTTGTCCCTTAATTACGTATACGTTAAAATGTTACTAATATCAGGTTTGGACATGAAATAATATATATATATATATATATATATATATATATATATATATATATATATATATATAAGGATATAATCTCATTATTACTTGATACAATCTTAACGTGGGAATTCTCACCTGCAGGAGGAACACAAACAAACAAAAACGCACATGCTTGCCATCGATATATGTAGACGTATGCCGAGCAGTTAAAATCATGCACAAAAATACGAGAATTTGACCCAATGTCGGATGTGATCCAATGATAGTCTGTTGTGACCAAACAAACGTCCAACCATAGGGAAGAATCGACTCCCAAAATAACCCCTATGACAAGTCAAGACCTATGCCCTCATTATACTTAAGAGGGTAATGGTGCCCCTTGTGACACCAGCCACACTCTCAGCGCTATTACACTGTGTCTCCTTTCCGTCTGCCTCCTTCTTGCTGTTGTCCTCTCTCTCTTACAACTGTCTCTTTTTTTTTTCTCCTCCTTCAGTGTCTTCTAGGCCTATGGAGGTCTTTCTCTCCTCAACTTATGCCTTCTTTATTTCTGCATGCTTAATTTGAGTTACGTAAGGTCCTACACGATCTGATGCTAGTTGTCTTTGTAATAATAAGAATTTGGAATTTGGCTGTTGATATTATAATTATAATTAAAGAGTAGTAGGTATGCTGTTATTTGATAGACAAGGCTTTTATTGGTAGATAGCTAAATCCCATTATTACAAGAGAGCGCCACGAAAACCGAGTTAATTCTTCTGTCGGTAACAGCAAGTAATAGTATTATTACGACAAAAGTTGAACAGACGGGTTTTCTCGCCCCCACATGATGAGAATGAACCTACAGAATAGATTAAGTTATATTATTTTCCTTAAAGGAGAAATTAGAGAGAGGGAGCAGAAGTTATAAACGTGTGCTTGAAAGGGTGGGAGTGAAGGTTGGAGGGAAAAATGTTTGGGGAAGATGTGTGGAGGGCGGTGGCCACGGTGGAGGGGCGGGTTTCATCGTGCGTCTGGAGGCACAGTTCCAGTGTTACCAGATCACATCCAGCCCTTGTGGCTGAAATGTGTTTACTTATATGTGTGGCCGACTGTACAATGCAAGAAAAGAGTCAAACACTTGCTCATTTCCAACGGATACTAGTAATCTTGCCATGTGACAAAAACTTGCTCATATATAATGATTAATACATCACAAACAGAGTAACATTCTAAGCTCCTTGAGGATGACCCTCGAACATATTGTCGATACATCGTCGACATCTAACACCTGACGACCACTACAGATTCGATGCGACAACTGAGTAGCTGTCACAGGAGAACGCTTTAGATATTTTAAAGGACCTGGCAGGTAGCGAGAATCTGCAAATTACGAGACCACATAAAGGCAGAGGCACTGTTTTCCCAAATAAAAGTCAATATATCCAAAAAGTTGGAATATCTTGATTGACGGTTGTAAATTTTCAGAAGACCGCATTAAAAGATTCTTGGAAAATTTAAAGGTTGATAATGTAAACTTTGACGAATACCAATCTCTATATAGTACTGGACTAAAAAATAGATAACGCTTTCGTATTAAGCCTGTCTTAACCTCGTGCGACAATCCTAATTACAAACTACCCAAGTTCTTGGTACTTGTACTTGCTCCTCTAATTCCTTTAGTTTTAAATAGCCCTGGATGTGGAGTCACTGTTTATTAGTGTGTGCAGGGGTTGGGGGTGGGGGAGAACATTCAAATTATTTTAGTTCAGATTTTTAACACCTCTTACATTTTTATTCTTTTGATGTTTTTGAAAAGTTTCTTTTCGTCCTGTTTACCCAACAAGTGCTTTTCTAGATCTGATCCTCCTTTTCTAAGTATTTTCCGGCAACGAATGAAGAATAAAGGATTATAAAACAAAAGGACTTTACTAAATCAAGGTTCAGTAAACAAAGGGAAATTCAAAGAAAAATATTGGAGAAAAATATTAAAGTTTATATAAGATAGACATCTAGCATAATAGTTTGTACAACAGTATTACAGCTATATAGCACAAAAAGTGTCGTTATTTTCGTTATTGTTCCAAATTTTCTGGCATATGAGAAAGAAGATAGTGGCAGTCCTGATGAGGAAGTTATGTTTCTAGACAGTGTGCTAGGCAGTTGTACATTCAAAAACGAGTTAGCCTTTTGCGAGAGCCAAAACGAAAGAAAATTCATGATTAGTAACAACTACCGATAAGAAGATATCGCCATGCTTTACGCTGCTAGGATGTAGGATTTTTCCTTGCATCACGATTGAAATATGTCTAAGCTCATTGATATGGCTACAACGACAAGTTCTGAAAGAGGAAGTTCACTCTTTCAAAATCGTTTTAAATAGTTCTCTAAAATGTCATTTACAGGCCAATGGCATGATCAAAGTATATGTAATGGAACTCAACGTACGGACACGTTTTCAGTGCCATTGATCAAGAACTGTTTTAATACCGTTACTTCTGTCAAGCCAGAGTGCACCAGACAGGTGTCAGTTGTGATTGGTCCTTCGCAACATTAATGAACTTATAGATTTCAAAATAAGCTCCTCATCTTCAAGGAGATCTGTGAAAGCAGTTTTAGTTTTTCTCAACAAAGTGAGCACTTGATGGAAGTAACTCTGATACATGAAAGCATGGAAGATGAAGAGAATGGCAGGTACATCTCACAATAAAGTTTTTTTTTAAGTGGTTTTCTCCTCGGCGAACAAGAAGGTCGTTTTCAGTACCTACTGCAGAACACTGATTTAGAGCACCTCAGTTTCCCGCAGGTAATCTACAATATACTGATAAAAAAACGTCTGCTGTAGTGCTGGTAACTGAAATAAGTCCAACAAACTGTAAAATGACCTTTTCGTGTTTACAAGTAAAGAATAGGAAACAAATACACAAGTGTTTTACCCATGCCATTCGGTACTCAGATATGACAACTAAGTAGGGGAAATCCATATCCAAGAATACCTCATAGGTGGTTAGTGCCGTCAGTGAGATACTTAAGGTTCTTTGCAGCGTTCGTTCGGCCCCTAGCTGCATGCAACCCCCCCTTTCATTCCTTTATTGAACCTCCATTCATATTCTCTTTCTTCCACCTTGCTATCCACCCTCGCCTAGCAATTGTTTCCTATTGTATCTGCTAGGTTTTCCTCCTGTTACACCTTTCTACTCTTATCATCCCATTCCCCGCTATTAACCTCATAGGTCCCAACTTGGCCTTGGGCCCTAAATTCAGTATATTCCATTATGTTCTATCAAAAGTGTTGATGATTAACCTTTTTTTAATTAATATTTTGCATTTTCCAATGCAATTGAATGCTTCATGTACTGTAAATACTTTGTTCATCTTTCTTCACAATGTTACCCAAATGATCATTGAAATTTAGTGAGGATTGACTTGATGGAAAAAAAAAGAGGACCTATGACTGTCAAGAGGTCAACCAAGATACCTTGAAACTTCAATACGTAACAAGTGTTCAAGTCGGGTGGGTCCCTTCGCCATACGCTTACGCATAGGTACACTGAAAGGGAAATGTGTACCCAATGCCTTGACCAGTAAGAGTATCCAACTTGTTTTACAAGTTGAAATTTAACTGTGATTATTCAATATTATTATTATAGCACATGATCTAGAATAAGGCAGGAGTGGGAGAGAAAGATTAGAAAGACAGGAAATTAATTTCTTTGATAGATGGTGTCGCGAAAAATGTGAGTTCCATTTTTCCCGACATAATCGTTAACCTACTTTCTCGATTTAGCAAGAGAAGAAGTCAGAGAGCAGAGCAGCCTATTCTCTTTGTGTTTGAGTAACTATGTGTAATGTATTCTTGTGGAGCTGCTGAATCCGACAAACTCGAGTTGTTAACAATAACTGAATCGGATTTTAAGTCACTTTGGTCATAATTCTGGCATAATAACTACACATTTTAGAGTCCTTGGATTAAAAAAAAGAAAATGCCCGTATAACGAGGTGACAACGAAGCTTGTGGAGGGAAATCCGGCCTTTCCCTCAAGAATTGTCGTTCAGGTAGGACAATCCGTATCACCTCGAGGTTCGAGTTCATACCCAGAATCATGTTAATCACTTATGTAAAGAGTTCTCATTAGCCTGTCTGTATCAGTCGGGGCTTGTTTCATCAGTGGTATTCGTCGTTAGTGTAATTTACGTTTCTGCTATGTCGAACTTAGGTTTTTCACGAGTCGGTTTCTTTACCTTTGAATACGTTGTTTATGCGCCATGTAATTTTCATTGGAGATAGGGATACAGCAGATGTTCATTAATGTGTTATTCAGTTGCTTAATTTTAGATATTAACATGAAGGTGGGTTATTTTTGTAATAAAAGTTGTAAAAATCAGTACCTTCTCCCTCGACCTTCCCTTGGGGTTTGTTGACTGTGCCGAGAGGTTACGCTCTCTCTCTCTCTCTCTCTCTCTCTCTCTCTCTCTCTCTCTCTCTCTCTCTCCAGGAGAGAACCGGAGTCCAGTCGTGGTGTGAAATTAACCACAGATGGTGAGGCAGATCGCATTTGTGAAATATTTTTCCGTTGTAAGACTTAGTGATAATAATAATAATAATAATAATAATAATAATAATAATAATAATGAAATTTTTTTAGACCTTTATATTTGATGCTGAAGCGAGATGACGATACCATGGTGTGCATTGGGAAGTGATTACAAATGCCGTACACGTGCATGCGTGTGTGTGCATGTTCACACACGTATCTACAGATGAAAAATATATAATGTAATATAATGTATCTATGTATGTATAGATTTAATTCAGCGCGGCTATGTACATTTCTCATTTTATTTTTATATAAACGTTTTATTAACTTTTGACGATCAGGCGAGCTTGAGCTCCAGCCGGTAACGTGAAGGTCCTCTTATCATCTCGCGTGGAAAAGACGTTGAAAATTATATGTAAATGCCGGGAGAAAATGTTTGTCGGTAATTGCAGGTATCCAGCCTGTCCTTTTCATTCTTCGCTGAGCGAGTTCAAACACCCTTCCACCGGTGCAACTTTCCAAGGGTCTTATTAGTCGTCGGATATTACAGGGACAGCCGACATTTCCCCGATTTTAGGAGACCGGTTGAACTGGAGAATCATTGGTAAAATGAGTTGTTTTTATGCAGGATGTTATTATATACTGTCAGGTCATTTCTGACGGCCTTTAGAAGACGCACTTTTAGGAGTCATGCTTTTATTTTTCTGTGTATGAAATGTCACGAAAGCACTCGAGGTTTAGGAGTCAGTGGAACGATGAGTGATTCTTGGCTTTCCTTCGCTTTTCGTGAATCACCTATTTTGCGTTTTAATATGATTTAAGAGAAATCCCTGAACGCTTAATGAAAGAACCTAGATTTTGGACTGCCATACATGGCTAGATTTGATTCCTAAACTACTTAAATCTCATTGTAGGACGTATATAATTGTATATATTACATGTATATTTGTCTCTGTTGAAACCATTTCTGTGTATGACACTATCACTCATCAAGTGTTTGTTTGACAAACATATTTTCTCACCATTATTTTAGGACGCCAGTCACATTGTCAAATTCTTTGACCTAAGAATGATGAAGAATGGTATAACCATCTTTCAGCGTTCTTACAATCTCTGTTTGGTTTCTCCAGAATAAACTTCCTAGTTGGGAGGAATAAGTTTTCAACACAATTTTGGATTGTTCCACGGCATTTGGAACTTTAAAATTCTAAGGAAGTCAATTCATGTTTAGTTTCACTTTTAGGTTTCTCTGGACTCGAATACTCGGAAGATTTAATATGGCAAACTACTTGATAATTAACAGAAATCCGATATGTTAAATATAAAAAGGAAACAAACAACGATAAACATAGACAGTAGAGCACATGAAAATACCCAAAGTCGTAAGAAAATAAAGTAAGACTATAAACATAAGTTACGAGAGAGAAGGGTACGAAACTTCCTAATTAAAATACCTTCGATAAAAAAAAGAGCCGTATTTCTTTGCCGAAGAATTAACGTAATAGCAGCAAAATCAATAAACGTCAAAAGTTTTTCCTAAAAGGTAACTCAAAATATCAAGACAAACTTCCGTTTATCTGATATAGATCTCGACAGATCGATGTACAGTTATCCTGTCCAGTAAACTAATTATACTAGTTTCGTCACATATCACGCTGCAAATATTGTGTGCGCATGATGAATGATTCCTCAACAAGGAATAAACTTGCACGCCGAGTTTACGCTGTGGACGATACAGCCCAACAGAAAACGTTTCTTTGACTCAGGGGACACGATACCAATCTCGGGATACCTCATAAGCGTTCACATCACAGAGAAACATTCTTTCACGCACGTCTGTAACTTAACGCATACATATCACGGACAGGTGGAAAACAAGTTGGCGACAGTAAGTGGAGAACGACTCTGACAAATGCTCGATAATTATAATCGCAAAAACAGTTGTTAGGACTGTTGAGAATTTCGTTGATTTGTATTCAACCTGAATGTGATGTGTATACGATAAATGCAGACGTGTGTGAATGAATGTTAAACTGTGATGTGGACATACCCTTATATTTCTCGCTCTCTCCACTTCTTAGGCATTACACCGTGTTGTTTGGCATTATTATACATCACTCTGTTACCACATTTTCCACTCCTCTGCGTCTGGTGTTTACACGTTCTGCGTGTTCCAGTGTGGAAGCAGGTGTTTTTGTGTAGTTTTTAGTTTAATTTTCATTCATTAATCACCACACCGAATGTTCTATTTGGTCTCAGTGCGTGGCCTTTGGCCTTAGACCTGGTGCATTTTTTTTATTCAGATCCTTCGGGCCAGACCTATGATTGCTGATAGTCAGCTCACTGGACTAGTTAAATTGTTTTGATAATAATAATAATAATAATACGGAACTCCACGCCGCGATTACAAATTATAATTTTCGTTCGGGATTTGTTGAAACTTTCATTAGATGTTTCCCAAAGTGAGTTTCGAGTCCAATATTACACCTAGAATTGTTAGAGATTTAGACTCATTCAGCAAAGTCCTATCCATCTGAAGGGGAGGATGAGGTGGAAAATCTGTACGTGATGGGCTAATCAGCAGTGTTATTATTTTCCTAGGGTTCAGACTCATCGACCACACCATTCCCTAATCCACTCCATATCCAGATAGAGACTGAGGGTATCCATGTCTCATAAGTGGAGACTTTACTACACCCACAAGTGTTACATCATCGGCATGTACTGAACAATCGTGTTTTCCAGGCCAACAAACATATCGCTTGTAAACACCAAGATTAATAGTGGGTCAAGAATGCTACACTGCGGAACTCCAACACAAGAGGTCTTGGCTCACTAAGATCCCATCAACCGCAACTCTCTGCTGCTCACCTATAAGGAAATCTTGAAGTTATCCTAAAACATATCCTCCCACCCCAAGATACTGAAGTTTATAAATAACTTCCTTATGCTTTAATAAATCGAAAGCAGCAGTAAAATCATGTGTATTACTCTGAATTCAAAACCTTATGCAGATTCTATTGCAAAAGGCATGTCAAGTCTAAAAGAGCATCGCACGCACGTATTAAACTGCTTTCTATATGCATAGCGACTATCGGCTAACAATCCTTTAGATTCCATATACAAATATAGTAGCTTAAAAATATGTTTTTAAGCACCTTTGGAGAGCACAGGGCGAATTTAGTCTTTAGTTACTGCACTCTGCAGATATGCCACTCTTCGGAACAGGCATTGTATTACAACGAAGCTGCGCACATCCACAAACATACTACACTGACATAACTAGAGAATCTACTAATCATGGGATACAACACACTAGAAACATTTCATAAAACAACGGGAAGAAACCATCAGGACCTTGTCCACCCTAGATTATCCAGAATTTCTTAATATCCCCAGATTACATAGAATTTTCTTAATATCCCGAGAATGCAATGCAAATTTTTAAGATTAGGTTCAGGATGACAAATATCAGGGAGAGGGACATCCCCAGTTGATTGCTTAGCTTTAAAAGCTCGGTGAAGAAGCAGTACAGCCTTTGCCCTATGGCCGGTAACCAATCTACCATCATCTGTTAGTAGTGGTGAATGGAAGGCGAGCCTGACCCAAAGATAGATGATGCCAATTTGGTCCACCGCTGTTTGTATTCTTATTTTCATAATCTGTCAAAAATGCGAATAGAAATAGTGACCAGCTTGATAATATGTAACATGTTCGAATAGTATCGTTTTAATTAATTGAATTTATTATATTTTCTCTATTAACGCAGGCTGGAACAAATTACACTAGACATTGTAAGAAACAAATAATTGTTAACATTTTTCTGAAGACTTGTATCAATGAAAACAAAATTTGTGAAAATGGCTGTGAAACTTTACGGGTGGGAAACTTAAACGGAGCAGCCCCTCACTTAGTTCACCCTACCCGTTTTAGTTGATGATGTCCTTTGGAGATATGAAGAAGAAAAAAGAAGCATTCACCAGCTGATTTATACCTTGTCTTCCCATAATGGTCCTTTTGTTAATTTCCTTGAGAGATCCCAGAACTGGGAAAACTCGTAATTACATTCCAACTCTTGACTGGTGAGCTTTGTGCTTCGAGGGTGCTCACAACAGGTGTGAAGTGTTCCTTTTTTAACTTCAGTAGGTAAACCAGACCAACCTGTAATAATCACAGAAAATACAAGTATTGACCCAGTCCAGACGATGCATTTGTGGTAGCGAAAGAAAGAGAATCAAATGTATATGTATAAATTCCTAAAGTAAATCGACACAACGGTCAGTGCCACATTCATACTTTAATAGCCAAATCAGGGAATTATGGATGAACAGCTTTGCAGAAAATTTCCTCAACATTAGCGGCCTTATACACGACCACAAAAAATAAATATGTAAAGATAAAATGTATGTAAATGTTTATAAAAGTAATGCCGTTTCGGTTAATGAACCATAATCCATATACCCTCTTGATTTGAGACTGCCTTGACGAAGTTATGCATTTTCAGCTGACGGCTGAAAATGCATAGCGGGCAAGAGGGCTTTCGAACTGGGAGAAATATCTCCCAGTTCGAATCCAAAAGTCTCAATTTCCCTCTTACTTACATTTGTTTCCACTCTTCTACTATCTTTAACTCAGTTGCTCAACCTAGCTGTCCCCCCCCACCCTCTTCACTAAAACCTTCTTATAGGTTCGGCAACGGCTGGGCTTTTGCGCATTGGCTCTTTCTTGATCCAAATGGCAGAGACTGTAGAGGTTTGGTTTGCCTCTCGAGTATGTTTGGACCCTGAGGATGTTGATATGATTTCATACCAATATCCATCGGGGCAGAACTACCTATGGGGGACTTGCCTGCGGAATCCGGGGAGGTGTAGTCTCTACGGTAGGACTCTCGGCATTCTTTCCGGTGTGCCCTCTATTGTAACATGAATGGGGATGACTGCATACTAATTATGCCCTCAGTCCTATCAAGCGGGTTTTGCTTACACTTGAGCCACTCATGTTATGATAGAGCTATCCCTTCGGGGTAGGGTAGGGAGTGGACATATGGGAGTCAGTCTCTGCCGAGTGTCTTTGGTGAGAGAGGGGTTGGTGCGGGAGGCCTGGTTTTCTGCCTGATTTGCAGTAGGTTTTTCAAATTTCTGCTGAAGGATTAATGAATAAGGACAATCCTATAGAAAATTCAATTGTACAGAAGACGACCCATGACAAGACCTTGAATGTGGCTATGGAAAGTTCTAGCAGTGGTGAGAGAATCCTTTATGTTGATTCTCTCTCCTCAGACTTAAATTGTTTTGCATTTATGGAAATCTTTGGAAGGTATGGTGAAATTAAAGTCATTAAGTATTATGAAACTGAAGATTTTGCATTTTGGAGGGTTTGGATTGAGTTTACTACTCATAAGAATGCCATGAATGCTTTCAAGTGTTCATCTAAGGAAAACTTAAAGTGTGTATTAATTCATAAAATACCCCAAAATATTGAAGTAGATTCCTTTTATCCAGCTAGGGTCAGTCAGGAAATTACAGATGGGAAACGTAAGGTGAGGACACCTCTACCAGTCAGGTGGCTGATTGTTTCAACAAAATCAGACTTTTGTAATCTTTTTCACTTCAGGAAACATTTGAGAACATTGGTAGGAACAATAACCAACTCAGATATTACTAGATTTGGAAAGAACAGTTTTTTGGTTCATGCAAAGTCTTATAGACAAGGTCACATGATCTCTAAGCTGAAAAATACTAATATGATAAAAGAGGTCAAACCACACTATAGTTTTAGTTAAGACCTATATGAACTGTCTGACGAGGTTCCAAGGTCAAGAATGATTATTTTCACTTTTAATAATGATCAAGTTCCTGATTATGTATATGTTGACAAGGAGAGATTTCATGTTGCATAGACCACTCCAATGCTTCATATGTTTTGGATATGGCCAGTCTTCAAAGGTGTGTACTAGAAACCAGTTATGTGCTGACTGCTCTTTACAAAAGCATGAAGGGGAATGTTCTAATCCAATTTCATGTAAAAATTGTATGGGAAATCATAATGCAAGGCATAAAGAATGTGAGTCACTTAAAAAAGAAGTGGCAACCATAGAGAAAGCTCATGCTGAACATCTAAGTATTAGCCAGGCAAAAAGACTTTTGTTCCCAAGACCTCAATATAGTGATATAGTGAAAATTGGAAAATCGAATAAAAATGATCAATCTAGGATGCCAACTTCAAAGCCAAAGCTTCAGCTACCCCCTTCTGAGCTCGAAGTACATTCAGCATCTCCGCCTTCATCCAAGAAGGCTCCTTTATCCCCTCCCGATGGGCCTCCTCTGGGCTTCTGGGAGGTCTCTCGGGCTTCTGATGTAGAAGCCTGACAGGCAGCTTCACTGCCTAATCAGGGTATGTCCCAGAATGACACCTTGTTCAGTGCACCTCATAAGGCTCAGGTGCACGCTGCAAAGACGGTGCCTCTTAGAAATAAGAGACCCCGTACTCCTTCATCATCTCCACCTATATCCCCACACCATAGTAGGGTTCCCAAGAGAGGAAATAGCAGGTCTCCTGAGGATCTGCCAAGTTCCTCTATGAAACAAAGACCAAGACCAAGTCTTTCCAGACCAGCCCAATCCAAGTAAAAAAAAGAAATCTAGTAGTAAATAATGGCTCTATGTCAGTGGAACATACGAGGTTTCCATTCAAACAGAGAACAGGTCCGGGTCCTTTTCAAGGAGCATAATTTAGCTGCCCTTTGTTTTCAAGAGACTAAACTTGGTAATGTCTCCTCCAACTGTGGACAGAACTTTATTTTTCACAGATCTCCACCACCTGTAGGTGAACGTGCTCATGGTGGTACATGTATTATTGCGGCCAAGTCATTATCACAAAAAGTTATCAAATAAGACTCCATACTGCAAGCTTGTGCAACATAGATTTTCATCAACAAATGGGTCACTCTGTGCTCTCTTTATCTAGAACCTGGCCTAGAAACTCGATTGGTGGACAGAGCTGGCAATCCAAGACAATTAGAGGTTGAAGATTTGCAATCACTTTTAGACCAACTACCTCGGCCTTTCATTCTGATGGGGGATTTTAATACAAAACATACTTTGTGGGGGGAAGGTAGGTGTGATCACCGTGGTCTTATAATTGAAAGATTGTTAGATTGCAATGATGTAGTTTTAATGAACGATGGTTCTCCTACAAGGTTTGATGTAGCCCATAACTCCAGTTCAGCAATTGATCTTACAATAAGTTCGTCGTCATTACGATTAGACTATAAGTGGTCAGTGGATGAAAATCTCTGTGGGAGCGAGCACTATCCCATCCAGCTTAAGTATGTACAAAATACACCATCCCCATCTTTACCCAAGTGGAAGATAAAGGAGGCAGATTGGCAGCAGTATGGAAAATCTACCAAAGTCAATCGTAAGGCCAATGAATTTCCTTGCCCCTCAGCTGCCTACGAATATCTCGCTAGTATAATGATTGGAGGGGCAATGATGTCAATTCCTAAAACATCAGGGAAACTCCGTCGTCCACTGGTACCTTGGTGGAATAGTAAATGTGCCTTGAGTAGGAAAATTGCAAGAGCTAGTTACAAGCGATATCAAAGGCATCCTGTCTTGGTTAAAAAAATAATATACAAGAAATATCTCGCCAAACAAAAGCAAGTCTTTAAAGAAGCAAGGAGGGAATCCTTCATTAGGCACATATCAGAATTAAAGTATAACTCGCCACTTTCTCTGGTTTGGGGTAGAATCCGTAAATTACTAGGGAAATTTTCCCCTTCTCCTTTACCGATTTTAAAAATCAACTTGGTAGTTATATCGGATGCAAGAGAGGTGGCAGAGGCCTTTGCCCGGCACTTTTCCAGAATTTCAAGCCCTAGTCACTACTCCCCTGAATTTCGCAATATTAGAAATATGACTATAGTTAATCAGCCTGTTTGTTCTAACTCTGAGGCATATAACCTTCCATTTAGTATTGTCGAATTCGATTATGCCTTATCTTTGTCCTCTCCAACATCACCTGGAGAAGATGATATTATTTATGCAATGATTTCTCATTTACCTCTGGAGTCAAAAAAATTCTTTGTCGATGTTTTAAATGAATTCTGGTGCTCAGGGACTTCATACAAGTTGTGGAAAAACTCTGTTATAGTTCCTTTTTTGAAACCCGGAAAGGACTCTAGTTCTAGTCATCCCAAAAGTTATAGGCTTATTGCTCTTACCAGCTGTGTCTTCAAGATTTATGAACGAATGGTGAATTTTCGTCTGATATGGTTATTAGAAACAAAGAGCCTGTTGTCGAAGAGGCAATTTGGCTTCCGCAAGAATCGAAGTACTTTGGATCCCTTATTGTCTCACACGTGAGATTCAGAATGCTTTTGCAGTCCAAAATCAAACCATTGCTGTGTTCTTTGATCTGGAAAAAGCATTTGATACTACCTGGAGGGCAGGTATTTTAATGCAGCTTGTTGAATGCTGTATTGGTGGCAATATGTTTAATTTTGCCAAAGACTTCCTGTCTGACCGGTACCTTAAAGTTAGAATTGGGTCTACCTTCTCATCAGAGTATCTTCAGGAAGAAGGCATTCCACAGGGGAGTGTGCCTAGTCCAACCTTTTTTAATATTGCCATTAACGGTTTGCTTGAACATCTCCCTGTTGGAGTAACTGGTCAAGCATTTGCGGATGATATTGTTATGTGTAGTAGAGCTACTGCAGTTGAAGCTTGTACTAAAATTCAGATTGCAATTAATGCTGCTACTACTTGGGCTAATAGTAAAGGTTTCAAATTTTCTGCTGAGAAAACTAAAGCTATACGTTTTTGTAGAACACAAAGAAGGGAAAAGATTCCAACCTTATTTTTGAGAAAACTAAAGCTATACGTTTTTGAAGAACACGAAGAAGGGAAGAGATTCCAACCTTATTTTTAGAAGGTTCTATCTTGTTGTATGAAGATGAAGTCAAATACTTGGGAATTATTTTTGACAAAAAATTGACTTTTGCTGAACATATAAATGAGACTGCAATAAATGTTAAACAACGGTGCAATATTCTTAAAGTTGTTAGTAACCTGAATTTTGGAGCTGACCGTACTACTTTATTAAGAATTTATCAGGCCCTATGCTTGAGTAAGATTGATTATGGATCTCAGATTTATGGCTCGGCATGTAAGACCTTGTTAGGCAAGCTGGATGTAGTACACAATATGGCATTGCTTATTTGTACAGGTGCTTTTAAAACGTCTCCTGTTGAGAGCCTTTATGTAGATTCTGGTTTTCCTCGTCTTTTCATTCGGAGGGAGGAACAGGGTCTCCGATATTTGTCACGAGCACTAACCTCTCAGTCTCATCCAAATTTTAAGTATATAAAACATCCTGATGACAGAGCACCAACTAAACCTACATTGCCTTAGCCCCTTGAAGTTAGATTAAACATCAGTGCGAGAGAGGTAGCCCTTATTCCTCCACTGGTTATGGAAACTACATTTTCTAAATTCCCTCCTTTGGTGTAGGCCTCCTTTAGATATTTACCAAATTAGAGACAACAAAAAGATCAGCTCAAGTGTTCAGCTTAAAAGTAGCTTCTTGGCCCATGTTTCTGAGCATAGTAACTCGATTGCTGTATATACAGATGGGTCAAAATCAGCAAATGGAGTTGGATGTTCTGTCATCGTCGGTGAGAGAACAACTTAAAAAAGCCTCCCTATTAAGTTCTCAATTTTTGAATGCTGAGATTTATGCTATTTTTAGTGTTTTGAAATTTATTTTTAGTACAGGTAGCACTGGGGACTCGTATATTATTTATTGTGATTCCCAGAGTTCTCTAGCTGCACTCCAGAAGTTGATGCCATCTAATCAACTCGTTCAAGAGGTGCAGAATGGCTGTCCTCATGCATTCTCGAAAACACATCAGTGTGAAGTTTTGTTGGGTTCCCTCGCATGTGGGAATTCGTGATAACGAGCTGGCTGATACAGCCGCTAAGCAGGCAGCTTCCTCTCGGGCTTCCCACTCTGTGAGGGTTCCCTGTGAAGATTTTCAACTTTTTATTAAATCATTTTGTAGGACTAAGTGGCAGAATCACTGGTCCAACTTAAATAGTAATTTAGAGCTGAAATCGATCAGACCTTCTGTTCATCCCTGGTCACCTTCTGTTGAGATGGATAGAAGATCTAGTATAGTTTTAACACGCCTGCGTATAGGGCATACATTTTTAACATACAGGTATCTTTTAATTAGTGGAGCAGAGAGGCAAGTTCCTCAATGCTCCAATTGTAATGTTGGCATTACAGTGAGGCATATATTTGTTGACCGTCCTCTTTATTTTTCCCCTCGAGTAGGTTCCTTCACGTGGTGAATGGGTAAGGGATCCTGCCTTCACTCGTGTGAAGGCCGGATCCTGACGGAACGCCTACAAACTTTTGGCAATAAATGGTGTGGACATTTCCACTTTCGTCTAATTTAACTACTAAGGTGAGTCTGAGAAGGGATCGTGGGTTAGGAAGGGTTTGCATTCGAAGCTAATAGTGGGAGTTGTGGTGGTTGAGTCACCACCTGATATGGTTTGGACCTGAGAGTAAGTAATGGGATTTTCCCATTGCTATCTTGAGGGTGGAACCATCTCCAGGGAGCTGGTTTTTTGGGGGTGGGACTCCTGGCTTTTGTCCGGAAGCCCACCAATACGTTTGTGGTGGGGAGTTGATTCCCATTAGTGGAATCAGAGCTCCCAGCAGACGGATTGGCTTATACCTGGGCCACTGCAAACGTATTGGTGCTATCCTGTATGGGTAGGGTATGGGGTGGACCATTGGGAGTCAACTCTCACTAGTGCCATTGGTGGAGAATGTGAATACCTGAGTGACTCACGATACTTTCTTGATATAACCAAGTAGTAAGAGTTTTTTTTTTTTTTTTTTTTTTTTAGTAAACCAAATATGGATCCGGACTATGAACCTACATCCCCTGGGAAAATGGACTCACTGGCACCGTTGAAGACTTCTTGCTCAAACAAAGACCATTCTTTGAACCCCCCAGATGCCAATAATAGTAGAGTGACGCATTTTGAAAGTTATGAAAAATATTCCACTTCAGTGTAACTATGAGGCTATTTTGACATCTTTGAACGTGTTTGGCAATATAGCAGAGATTCGTATGAACTTTTTGACCACAGAAGGAAAAATGGGAAGCTTGGGTAACATTTGATAAACATGAAGATTCTTTTAAAGCAACCTGTAGTATTGATAACCTTGAATGTATGTAACTCATTTAGTTAAAGGAGCCTTGACGGATAAAGGCCCAAGAAACTTAGACATTTATAAACCTGCAGAATGGAATCCAATCAACTCCAATAGTAGCAACGTTGACAAAATAAGAGTCCCCCACCTCCTAAATGGCTGGTAGTAAAAGCCAAGGAGGAGAACTTCAGCTATTACAAGTTTAGTAGGTACCTTCAGCAAAAACAGGTGGCACAATGAGTGGTGACATTACCAGATTTGGTTAAGAGCTCTGTACTTATTCATGCAAAATCT
>NC_087212.1:70652487-70662487 GCF_015104395.2 Macrobrachium nipponense | reverse complement strand
TTTTTCCTATAATAACACACTAAAAGGAATGTTAATAAAAAATGGCCCCAGAGAAAGCAACAACATAATATATAAAATTCCATGTATGGATTGTCCCTCATTTTATCTCAGACAGTCTAGCAAAGGCCTAGAAGTAAGGCTAAGCCAGCATAAATATTCTGTAAAAACTGGGCAAAAATCCAATGCAATATTCATTCATTTAAGTGAAAACAACTACCGAATAAAGTGGGATGGTAGTTCAGTAATTGCAAGGTCAAGAGATGTCTTATCACGAAATCTTTTAGAATCTGCTTTAATACAACTTACTTTTCATTGTAATTTCAATGTTAGTCATGGCCTTTTTCATTTAGACCCTTGTATCTGTAACTGTTTAAGAATGACCTCAAAGATATAATTACTGACTCAAATAAAAATCAGTTGCCTTAGAGTTATTATTTTTGTTGTAATGTATGTCTGTCATGTATTGTGAATATGGTTTTGTTTACCAAGTTCTGAATAGCTGTCACCTATAATCCTTTAATTGTCTGGACCTTGTATCTGAGATGATTGTCTTAAACCTTTAATTGCACCCATTGTTTATGCTTGTTTGGGAAGGATTTTCATCTTCCAGGTGTGTCGGATTCTAGGTACTAATCTCTTTATAATCCCTATCTGTCAGTTATACGAATCTTCTTGTATTGTCTTTTCCCATATCTATGTCAGTCTCTGCTCAGTAAAGGACGTTTAACGTCGTTTATTTTTCCTTCGTGGCATATATCTTTATTTATGGATTTATCACGTTCCTAACTTTCGTGATTCAGTTATATATATATATATATATATATATATACATATATATATATATATATATATATATATATATATATATATATAAAATTCACCATAACTTGACTGGAATATCTTGAAGTAATAAAAGTCCACACTTATGAGAAATGTATTTTAAAAATACATAAAAGACTGGAGCTTTCGTCTACTTGATTAGTTGACCTCATCAGCCGTACTGATATTTCCTTCTCAATAAATATACAAAAATTTACGAAGTACAGGCAGGACTCTGGAACCGTCTCCAGAAGAGGTAGTTCAACCACGACGATCGGCTCGTCTTTTGGCCAGACATTTGAACGAGGGAATAACATGATTGAGATAGTTTGTTTTGGGGTTGTTTATCTCCCTTGGAGACGGTTCCAGAGTCCTGCCTGTCCTTCGTAACTTTTTTGCATATTTTTTGAAAAGGAAAAATCAGTACGGCTGATGAGGTCTACTGATCAAGTAGACGAAAGCTCCAGTCTTTTATGTATTTTTAATACACATTTTATATAGTGTGGACTTTTATTACTTCATAATAATAATAATATAATAATAATAATAATAATAATAATAATAATATAATAATAATATAATAATAATAATAATAATAATAATAATAATAATAATAATAATAATAATATAACAATAATAATCAGCATTACCATTGCCTACTAAATTAATACCAAATGAATGGCAGATATTCTGTAGTTACAACACTCAGTGCTGAGTTGTTGCGAGTCAAAAAGGAAACAAAAGCCGTGAGTAGTTTCTTAAAACAAGGAAAAATCACCCTTGAACTTTGATGCCAGAAGATGGCGAATACCTCAAGAACCAATAACCATACAACTGATTCGTTCTCACGGAGCTCAAATGTTCTCTTCTGACTCGCAACTACTCATATATTTTTACATTTTGTAACAAGTTCTGTATAAATAGAAGAAGTTAATAATACAAGTTAATGAAACCAGCACTACAACAGAGTTTTCCCTATTACTGCAATTTGCGAGATGAAACTACATACTTGCATGAACAGAATGCGCTCTGGGTAGGGAAATGCCATGGCTCGAACAGTTGGGACCATCTCGTCTTCCAGTATTTCAAGGTATTGGTCGGCGTTGAATCTTCCTTGTATTTCTGCCAGCTCACCCAGGGTGTATAAGTTAACCCATCCCCACACATTACAGGTAACGTGGCCGCCTCTGGCTTGTTCGTAGATGTGCTCACTGGAGTATCTTGTATTATTGCGTCGCCAACAGTGCAACTGTCCGTGCGAGGTCGACGCAAATGTTTTCTCATCAGAAAAAAACAACTCTTGCCCAGAAACTTAGTCTTCGTTGACATACTGCCGGGCAAAATGAAGGCGCCAGCGATGGTGGATGGACTAAATACTGATACTGTAACAGAAGGGAGGAAACATTTTTGGTAGCGGGATGAATTTGTTCAGAAAAGTCTAAGAAACTAAGATATTGTTGTTGTTTGAAGTGTAATGTGCTTTCATTGAGACTAAGCAATAGTTTGTTTTTGGTCGTATCTTATTATATAACATATTTCATATTAAATGGTTATTTTTCAATCTATTGTGTATCCTTAATTAAAGGGTGCTGTAATATTTGTCCCTTAATTACGTATACGTTAAAATGTTACTAATAACAGGTTTGGACGTCAAATGATATACATATATTATATATATATATATATATATATATATATATATATTTATAATATATATATATATATAAATATATTACTTGATACATTCTTAACGTGGGAATTCACACCTGCAGGACGAACACAAACAAACAAAAACGCACATGCTTGCCATCGATAAATGTAGACTTATGCCGAGCAGTTAAAATCATGCACAAAAATACGAGAATTTGACCCAATGTCGGATGTGATCCAATGATAGTCGGTTGTGACCAAACAAACGTCCAACCATAAGGAAGAACCGACTATCCCATAATAACCCCTATGACAAGTCAGACCTATGCCCCCATTATACTTAAGAGGGTAATGGTGCCCCTTGTGACACCAGCCACACTCTCAGCTCTATTACACTGTGTCTTATAACTGTCTCTTTGTTTCTCCTCCTTCAGTGTCTTCTAGGCCTATGGAGGTCTTTCTCTCCTCAACTTATGCCTTCTTTATTTCTTCATGCTTAATTTGAGTTACGTAAGGTCCTACACGATCTGATGCTAGTTGTCTTTGTAATAATAAGAATTTGGAATGCGGCTGTTGATATTACAATTATAATTAAAGAGTAGTAGGTATGCTGTTATTTGATAGACAAGGCTTTTATTGGTAGATAGCTAAATCCCATTATTACAAGAGAGCGCCACGAAAACCGAGTTAATTCTTCTCTGTAACAGCCAAGTAATAATATTATTACGACAAAAGTTGAACAGACGGGTTTTCTCGCCCCCACATGATGAGAATGAACCTACAGAATAGATTAAGTTATATTATTTTCCTTAAAGGAGAAATTAGAGAGAGGGAGCAGAAGTTATAAACGTGTGCTTGAAAGGGTGGGAGTGAAGGTTGGAGGGAAAAATGTTTGGGGAAGATGTGTGGAGGGCGGTGGCCACGGTGGAGGGGCGGGTTTCATCGTGCGTCTGGAGACTCAGTTCCAGTGTTACCAGATCACATCCAGCCCTTGTGGCTGAAATGTGTTTACTTATATGTGTGGCCGACTGTACGTTTTACTAGTATCGGTTGGCGAGGAGCGAGTATGACTTTTCGTTTATGAATTGTATATTTTCTTTTATTGTTCTGCTGTCGAATTGCCGAAGTATATTGTTTATATTTTATTATTGCATTAGTATTTCTGCTGGTTTCATTATTATTGTATTAATATTGCCGCTGGTTTGGATTTTGTCTACTTTGCTAAATGATGCTTTGGAACTCAAAGGTATAATGCACATTTGCATTTTTTGGAGTATATTTTGCTTTCTGTATAATAATTATGGTAACTATCATTGATTTTTGATGAATCTGATTTCTAAAACCTATACTCATTGTGCATATTTAATAGAGTTGTATAATAAACTAGCATAAGGTATTTTAAGTATTTTCTTTTACACCCTAGCCTTTGGTTACTGTAGTCGATCAGTCCACTCCAGTCCCATTTTTCAGTATTTATGAACCTGATAACAGTCATGAAAAAAGTAGTCATGACAATATATATAAATATAATAATAATATAATCTGGGGGGGAGAGAAATCTACAAGACGCGTCCCCTGGATAGCGGATAGGGGAACCCTTATGAAATACACTCTGGTAGGCCTGTCCGAATGTATCAAATAACGGGCCGTGGACCCAACGACTGAATCACTGACAGAATAGTCACTGACAGGTTAGGACAGGCCTAGCTAGCAGCCAACTGAAGCTTTATGGCTCTCGCTCGAGAAACTCGAGGATCAGTCGTCAAACGTAAAATAGGCGACGAAGTTGGAAACGTCTTCGGAAAAACGGCAAATTAATGTTACAGTTGCAGTATCCTAAATGTTGGCACTTATAATAAATAAGGAAGATGAACATATCAGCGATTGAAGAGCTTAGAAGAGATGAAATATTTGAAAACAGAAGAGATTGGAGAAGACGACTGACCTCACTGACAGGCTGAAAGCGTACCAGGGAGTGGAAGTGAAGTGAAGATATATATATAAACGACTAAGACAAAATCAAAACTAAAAATACAAACTGTATGTCTATATGTGTATACATATATATTAATGTTACTATAATTCATAAGTAATGAGATAATTTGACTGCTGTTCTAGATTAGCATTTGAACTCACATTTAAATAGAGTCTACTTAAATCATATACGAACTGCGATTTGCGATTCCATTCCCTCTATGCACTTTACTGTTACTACGTGACAGAGCATAATGAGCCTTCACCGGACCTGCGACATGCAACCACACCGACGTCGATGATCATGGGGGATGTCAGGGCAGTTTACACAATGAAATAATTAAACCCTTCCAATCAATATTTACATTTGCCTTCACCACTTAAGTAAAAAGTATTTATACCAAGTATGACAAGGGTCTAAAATTACAACATTACACGAGACACTCCAGCACTTAACTGTGACTATAGATAAATGGTTTCATTAAAGTGCATTAATTTTTACAGAATTCTTTCCAAAGGACTCCTGATCCACGGCTTGCCCCATCATCACTTTTTCTTTCCTCAGCAATGTCAATCAATTGCCCAAATACAATATGAAAGCCCTTCTTCTTGTCTTGAATGTATTCACTCACTGTAAACGGTAATCTCGATTGCTAATATTTGTATTTACTCAACTGTTCTCACTAGCAAACGTATCCCTCCGGCAAGCAATACAGCACAAACAGCATTTTCATTACTAGTTATGAATCACAGACACAAACTGGAATGAAAGCACTTTCGATACTTGGAATTGTAGTAAAAAATATCCCAAACTCGGGCCGATGAGTGCCATGAATATGGATATCTATGACGATCGAATACCTGTTCCTGATCAGTATCACTTTTTTCAATTTGACAAATTGTGTACCATTACGTAAGGGAACTAACTTCGACGAAAGAAATGTATGATTTGAGGCAATAAAAGACGACTACAGCTCATATAAAAGTGTATGTGGGTTGCATAGCTGAGTGAGGGAGGGTGCGCGTGCTCTTGGTCAACAAATGTTGAACTTCTTTTGTAATCAACTCAACGCAAAGTCTAATTTGCAAAACCACCACGTCCAATTAATCAACTGCAAACCTGTTAACTATGAAATTCCATTAACCCACTACCGATTTTTTGCCTGGGAAACCTTCCTATAAACGATCAGTATTAATAACTTTACCGAACCCGTAACATCAGATCATAGCCAAAATAACATACTCATTTCTAAATGATGATTTACTGGGGGAAAAACAACTTTAAATTACGGGGCCAAGATAACGTTACCAAATATCTATTAAGGACCAAAATTATTTGTAATGTGATCTTGGGAATTTTGAGTTCTTTTCGTAAACGTTTCCAGGCTTCATGCTGACCTCCTGGCGTTCCCAATGGATCCTCCATCTTCTGTCTCCCCGGGATCATTAACAGTCAAAGGCACTTCTGCTCCCACGATTCCTGGCATTCACTGGTATTCGTCCGTCAAAATACTGACTTACCTAATGTTGTTTAACTTAACTACAGGCAGTGCAGTAAATATAATATGGTAAAGAATTCGCGCACTTGGACCTTTTAGCTCTAATATATGAAATGAGCAACAGTTGCTCGAATCAGAAAATTCTGCTGGAAGTTTACGTAATATTTCTTTATACGTAAATAAATTATCCCTGCAATCGAACCTCACCTTCTATCCAGGCTTAAAGAAGCAACGATTGTACAAGGCTGATAAAAAGTTTCCTCGTTATCATCTAAACTCGTAAGAATAAGATAATGATAACGAACGGAGAACAGCAATAGCTGACATGATGTGTCGATTTCAAAAACTTTTGACTCGCACCATAACGCACTCCACATACTCTCCAACAGTTTAGATCAGCAGCCAAAATACTAGCCAACGTTTCAATTTTTTGTTACTGAATAAAGATGAAACTTTTAAAACTTCCATAAGCCAGCCTTACAACGATTTACTTCCATCATATTTTAAGAAAGGTTATATTTCGCTTCGAACAAAGAATTGAGATTGAGAGAGAGAGAGAGAGAATTAAATGCAATGCAGTAGTTCTCATAAACCATGCATGCCTACAACGCATAATGAGGAAAAAAACCATATGATTACTAACTCACTACCTACTCTGAACACAACATAAAAGAAGCAGTAATTAAAAACATCTGAGACCACTAACAAAAGTGAGAGAGAGAGAGAGAGAGAGAGAGTGAAACACATTTTAGGTCGCCATCATGGAAATAAACACGTCGTGCTAGATGTAATAATGTTTGTAGATTTTCACATTCATTACACTAATGGAACAGTGTATGATCAGAAGCGAAGACGTGACGACCTCAATTAGGAGAGTTAATTATACATATGCTGCACAGTCTGACAGGCGTTGCTTTCATGATTATCTGGCGTCGTTTTCTAGTACGAAATGCCATTAAGACCGTAAGTAATTT
Organism: Macrobrachium nipponense; assembly: GCF_015104395.2. Classification (NCBI taxonomy): domain Eukaryota; kingdom Metazoa; phylum Arthropoda; class Malacostraca; order Decapoda; family Palaemonidae; genus Macrobrachium; species Macrobrachium nipponense. The sequence goes on along the minus strand of NC_087212.1, from coordinate 70,655,571 downwards.
TGCTGTATCATCAAGACAATGCAATAAGTTTGTGCATTATATATATATATATATATATATATATATATACATATATATATATATATATATATATATATAATATATATATATATATATATATATATATATATATACATACATACATACACACACACACACACACACACACACACACACAATCTGAAACATGGAACGGCCGCCACCATAACGAATATGATGTTGGTAGTAACTGAAATACCGGGCACCGGACGATTTCCCACAAGCAAACAAACTCAACGTAGGATAATTGGCCGTACGACTATTGGCTGTCAAGACAATTATTCGCCTTACGGATATTCCACCACAATGACATTTTGCCGTAAAACATAAGAGGAGAAGGATAAGAAGAGAGTAAGAAATAAAAACAAAAAATGATGAGGGCCATACACTTTATTTAAAAAGTTAAGCTAAAAAACTAAAAAGCCGAAATTCATGCAAGTTCATTGCAAGTGCATGCAAATATTGCTGTTTTTTTTTCTTATTTATTCATTTAAATCGTTACCTCAGACAATACTTAGTACGCGCTCATAAACATCATACTCGTATGTTTTTCTTGGTTGAGGTTTCTCCTCTTGCTGCATCGATTACCTTCTTATGTTTCTTGTTTGATTTTTCTCCTCTTGCTGCATCGATTACCTTCTTCAGTGTCTTCAATTTCTCAGCAGCAGTGGCGGATTACCAATAGGCTAACTACAGGGCCACCAAACCTTGGGGCCACCATGGCCTCGAACAAGCCCTAATACTAAACATTGTATAACTGCAAAAAGAATGGTAGGCCAGGAGAGGAACTAGAGGCCAATTTTGTGAAAATTTTCTGTCGGGGTGTCTGTCAGCTGCAGTGCTATTCCTGCCTTTATGAAGACCTTTTGATTACTATAGTAATGAGGATATTAACAGCATCAAAGGAGTTGCTGGAAATTTTGTGGTCAAGTATAAAGGAGACCTGGAAATGCATTTAGAAAATGAAATTACTCTGTTTCATAAACACGTGTCCCTTAAAATTGATGACCATTATCATGACAATGTTCTAAATATTGCCTTATAAATTATGATAATTGAATCCTTAAAATATTAAACACTAGTCGAAATTTATGAGTTTAATACCTAAACTATTAAGCACTAATCGTAATTTATGATAGTTGAATCCCTAAACTATTACGCATTAATCGAGATTTATGATAATTGAATCCCTAAACTATTAAGCACTAATCGAAATTTATGAGAGTTTAATCCCTAACAACTTAGCACTAATAGCAATTTATGAGAGTTGAATCCCGAAACTATTAACCACTGATCGAAATTTGAGAGTTAAAGCTCCAAACTATTGATCATGAGTTAAAATAACTACGCATTATATCCACCGGCTATAATATTCTCTTGTATCTTTAGAATAGATTTTACAATTCTTACCAAACATCACAATCATTAGGAACAAGTTGAAAGCTAACATCTACTCCTGAGCGGATGCAAAATGTATGGAAGTGATATTGAATGACCTATGCTTGAATCACAAATACACTGCCCTGACACATCGTAATAAACTAAAGCCAGTTTGCGCAAAACATGAATGACATCACTCATCATAACAGATAAAACAATTACATGTACGTTACAATTCATATTACCATTATTATTACTATCAAAACGTACAAAGGAATATAAGAAGATCACAACATTTATAGCAATGAACGTGCCCTACCTCATGCAGTTATTTGTTTTCTTTTTTACAGCTATTAAATACCCAATACCATTAGACATAAGTTCAGTGAGAGAAGTTATTTGACTTGCGCTATGAAAATCGTTGAGATTTAGTCAACAAATACGCACTTTCAGCTACAAGTACAGGAATTCTCGTTAGTTATTAACTTCTAACAACGTAGCGCCAAATAACGTACAACAGCACCAATTATATGTAGTAAGTCAGCCAATACTTTCATTCCAGTTCGCTGCCAATTGGCGATAATCGCAGTTTCATTTATCACCAAATAAATAAAAAATTTAAAAGTCTAACATTTTACAATTTTAACTCTATACCCAACCGGATTCATACGGATGGTAGAATTTTATTTATAAAAAATTTTAAAAATTCAGTCAAGAGCGAATTTCAAATATTACAATATATTAAATGGTCTTGATATTATGATTAACATGCAAACCCTTCACGCCAGCTTTCACGTACTCTTTGGGGTGGGGGGACAATTTCCGGAATCTGTAACACTCAAGACTCCTCAGAAATGAAATAAGTAACTGACGGCGAAATGAGCTATAAAGACGTTCGCTAGCCACTTACATATGTACACTTTGAACAAAACAAGAACAAAAAAATAAATTAAACTACCCATATATTCTAAAGTACAAAAGAAGGGAAAATCCACCGAGGTCCCCAAAAAGAAAGAGCCACCAAACGAAAAACAAGGAAATTCTCCCCCGTTGCTTCCACAAATAAAGGTCGTTTATTTGGAGTATTCGTATCCCAAATCTTTACGATGACTAAGGAAAAATGTGCACTGTTTTCGAAAGGGGAATGTGCCATGGGGAAGCATTTCAGTTGGACCTCCAAACTCTAAAATGTGAAAATATTCATGAAATGACACAACATTCGGTTCGTTATTTTCTTTTTCAACCATTACATGATCAATAAGGCAAAGGTAGCGTGAAACCCTAAAGTTTGTTTCATAATCAACTATAATGGAAGGATTGATAAAGACGATGTGTGTCAAGGTTTGTCGGTAACTATCCTAACGAACAGATACAATAATAAGGTACCTACAGAGATCACGCACAAACTGGCAAAGAGTGATAACCTAACTTTCCCCTCGTAAGTCGCGATTGGTTACAGAATCTCTTATGCTAAGCTATGTCAGAGCCCTTCGATATTTAATACAAGATGCAATACGCTGGCCTAAACAACTAATTTTGTAAATAGTGAAAATGCAATAAGTTATGTATGAAAGGTTATGAAACTGGAGGAAAAAGCAAAGCCTTTTGAGACAATTAGCAAATTAATCCGCTACTAGACGAATACTTAAAATTGCAAAAGAGCAT